>NC_056741.1:1173745682-1173848182 GCF_019279795.1 Protopterus annectens | reverse complement strand
CCGCAAAGACAAGGACGCCGACAGGGATTGTATAGAGAGTGATCAGTCTGAAAGCATACAGACATATTACTATCCCACGGTAGACGTAGACAAACACACGGAAGTGGTGTGATCTGGGCAACTAAAGATTTCCAGAGCACTACAACAACAATACATAGACACGGGACGCACCACAGACAGTACACCCTTCAAGAGAGTTGACCACTGTGTACTCAGTAGGCATCCATTGTGACGTTGAAAATGGACATCTGTTGCCTAGATGACCACCATGGCTATACAGGATGTCAACGGCCATGCCCATGCACAGAGGGACATCACCGACACAAGGTGTCACTGGCCATGGCCACACGCTTAGTAATACACGTCCATTTGGACTGTACTGTGTGTCGATCTACGCAACAGCGTACTGGGCATGCTCTCACACTTAGCAGTTGCAAAGGGCCATCTTGCATGCAGACGGAGTCTCAACATGCAAGGGCTCAGTTTGGACTGTCCTGTGTGTCCATCTACACAACAGCGTACTGGGCATGTTCACACACTTAGCAGTTGCAAAGGGCCGTTTTGCATGCAGACGGAGTCTCAACATGCAAGGGCTCAGTTTGGGCTGTCCTGTGTGTCCATCTACACAACAGCGTACTGGGCATGCTCACACAGCAGTTGCCAAGGGCCGTCTTGCATGCAGACGGAGTCTAAACATGCAAGGGCACAGTGAGGTATAACTGTCCCCACGCACAGGGTGGTCACACACATGCAGTGACCAGTACACACTCAGGTGCCATCACAGCTGTCACAGGTGCAGATCACAGACATACACACCGCAGTCTACACTGTAGCCCTCAAGACATCACCATGTCATTGGTGCAGCAACACACAGCCATACATTACCACAACACCGTGTGACACATGACCAGTGGACTGTACATAGGTCTACAGCAACTGTGCAGAGTACACATGTACTGACAGGGTTCCAACAGGTGTTATGAATTGCAATGATACCACTATACATGTCCAGGTCAGCTAAGACATACCAGGGGCCCTGGGTTTTACACAGCTGTGACAGAGGAGTGTTGCTGTACACCAACGAACACACATGTTTGGATATGTCATACATGTGATTGCAGTGGATGTGTGCATAGACCACACACACAACACATATGTACATAGCATAGCCTTTGCTGTCCCCTGTGCAGAAAAGTGGCCTAAGCAATCATATGCACGCAAATGGAAGGTGGGTCCATGTCTGTTGAATGCTCACAGTACAGGAGGTAGCAATGTTGACCGAGGACACATTCTCCTGTACTAGTTGCCCATGACACCCGTGATATCATACCACAGTCCATGTGTTATGTATGTCAACACACACATGTCCACCAATAGCAATGCATACAAACATGGCTACAGGAGACACATGTAGGACCAACACACATGTACAATCTGTACTGTGCATACAGCAACCATGCATGTGCAGTGGCTGATGTCCCTAACACAGCTGTGCCTAACTACAACATGCAGTCGCAATGCGGCCCCATCATTGACACCTGTATATGGTGACATACAGACAGTACGGTTGGTTGTACATCATGTATGGAGGGATGTGTGTACATAAAGTGGTGATCCACCTGTGTAGATGGATGTGTGCCGGGGATGGCTCACAGGTTTGTCACATGCCATCCTACCATGCCATGTGCAAACAGTACACTATGTTACTGTTACTTGACGGTGATGACATAATGCATACACAGCCGTCAGGTGTTACCGACTGTATGTCACATGACACATGTAACACTTACATCCTCCCATGTGCATATAGCAGCACAATTGCCAGACATAGCGTTGGTACACATAATGCTGACAATACCGCTGCATGTCTGTCAAACGTCTCATCATATGGCAGGTGTATCATTCCCAGCACTGCCATGTGTGTCTGCTTGTGGGGATTACGTCCCAGTTGTTACACATCCCTGTACACCATTGTAGAGATCTGTACATACTGCAGTGTGGAAAGCATGATGTCGGCAGGTGTGGTGCATCACACAAATTGGCTATCCGTATACACATTTCTGGTCACCACAGTGTGTGTGTGTGTGTGTGTGTGTGTGTGTGTGTGTGTGTGTGTGTGTGTGTGTGTGTGTGTGTATGTATGTATGTATGTATGTATGTATGGCTGCCTGGTGCTTGGTGTGAGGGTGTATGCTACCATACAGTGAAAACAGGATCACTAACCACTCATGGTGATGCAGTCTACTACCCTGTTGATGCCATCGGTCCCAGCCGTACTGGCTACCTGTGCATGTTCCTTCTCTGTGTCATGTTGTGTGGGTGCAAAGTACTGTGAGGGTGATGACCACATATGCAAGGGTCCTCACCTCAACACTATGGGGTGTGCGTTATAATGTTGTAGACCCCGTGAATGTGGGCATGTTCCTGTAATGTGACAGGGTATTACTGCTACACAGTGTGGCCTCATGCTATCAAGTGGCCTCTAACGTTATCATTGGCCAGACTGCTGTGTACAACCCCTGCACCATGTCAACATACCTGTAATGTTTCCTGGTACATATTTCACGTCTCTGCCTGCTGTAGCCTGTTCAACTGACCACATGCTTCAGGTGCAGTATATGTGCGGACATCTGTGTCATGTTAGACTTTCCAACAGTCAGGTTGAGGGTACGTTTAGCATGCGGATATTGCCATACGTGCCTGTGAGTATGCCACAGTTACACATGGGGGACTGCAAACACTGCTACCTGTAGGCACATGCCAGTACACCATAGGAGGGAACCAGGGCATCATTACCAACATGTTGTTACTGTTGTAACCGAGACACATACTTTGAACATATCACAATGCATGCTGCACCTGGACTACATGATATGTCTGGTGCATGTCGACAGTAGACAACCGATGTCACATACACATCTCTCAGTATTCACACACAACCAATACAACATACACATCCCTCACTATGCATACACAAGTAATGTAAGATACACCTCTCACTATTCTATTCACCCTGTGCATCAGACCATTTGAGCATATCCCTGCACCGATGGTGTGGATGACAGGGATGTGGCACAGGCTTCATCATATGCACAGGGTGATACTGTTTTCCAGGGGCATAGGCTGCCCCAATGGATGACATCATGTGTGTGGGTAAGGGCCGGTGATTTGATTGGACATGTCTGTTCCGTATGCATGTGGGTGTTGTGGAGCCCAACAGTTGTGTTTGCTGTGTGCATGTATTTGTGCACACAGTTCTGTCATTTGTGAGGCCTACACAAGGGTATTATTGACAGCTCCAGATTGTACAGACCAGGTTGTACAGCTCACTGTGTCCGGCCACGGCCACGTGTCCTGTGCCTGCCAGGGTTTGCACGGCCACTACCAGGCAGAGGTACAGAATGGCTACTTCCAATGACACATGGCCACTGGAACCGTGTCCTCGCTGGGAACATCCAGGGCCACATCCACGTGGCCTGCTGTGTCCTGTTGTGGACAGCACAGCACCAGCTGCACTGCTATTGCTACCGGCACTCTGGGAGCGGTCATGTGAGGTGGCATGCTCACGTTGACCTGCACTAGATGGTGTAGCTGGCCTACGTCCACGTGGCCTATGCCTCACCCCTACCAGATGTTCCAGCACAGACAGCTCACGCTCGCGGATTACCATGCCACGGTCAAGGATTCTGACCATGTCACCCAATCGCCTATACAGAACATCAGCAATCTGCTGTTGAGCACCTGCCAATGCCTGGATGTTGTTGTTTAGGGTATGGATAGCAGCCCTCAGCAGCCTCTGCCCTTCTCTGTTCTGTCATTCGGCTCATGCCTGTGCGCCATTACAGTCTGGAACGTGCATCTGGTGATTCCAGCTGCTGCACTATGCCCAGCAGGTGCATGTCTGCCAGAGGTCCTCCTACGAGCAGCACCAGCCACATGCCTGTGTGGCACATCTGCAGTCAGTACACTGACACCATGGTGTGGAGACAACCTTCTGTAGCCACCACATGTTCCTGTTCAATGCTAACAGATGCTGACTGTCCTTCCTCTATGGCCACTCGTGATGCGGTATGTGTTGGCAGCTGAACTGTGTGCGGGGAAGAGGGGACATAGCTGGGATGGCAACCGTTGGCACAGATTCAGCCCCTGACAACCCTGTCTGTACCTCATGCATATGTTCATCACTGCTAGCATCTGTGGGGACACTATCAGATGGACTGCAGGAGGGTAACGCACCTACAGCACCTGTGAATGCAAAGAAAGACTCTAAATTACAATAGACACACACACACACACACACACACACACTGACACACACACACACACACACACACACACACACACACACTGACACACACACACACACACACACACACACACACACACACACACACACACACACACACACACACACACACACACACACACACACACACACACACACACACACACACACACACACACACACACACACACACACACACACACACACACACACACACACACACACACACACACACACACACACACACACACACACACACACACACACACAAACTGACACACCATGCATGTGATATGACAGATGGCATGCAGCATGCTTGTGATACAGCTGACAGCATGCAGCTCAGACACTGACACACACACACACTGACACACACACGCTGACACACACACACACACTGACACACCATGCATGTGATATGACAGATGACATGCAGCATGCTTGTGATACAGCTGACAGCATGCAGCTCAGACATCAATAGTGTTTGTAAGCATACCCCATGGAATGCACACTACAGCAGGCAGGTGTCATATCATTATCCATGCAATTCACATGATCATGGTAGTATGCATGCATCCCCATGATACACTATGTGGAACAGAACAGGATAACAGTACACACGGCTGACGTGACCTTGACATGTAATCTGCTGACGTGTGCATTAACATGCATGCATGCCTGACACAATGGTGTCCTGACACATGTACAGGGTCATACTGGGTATCACATTGTGGTGTTGTCCATATGCCCTACAGATAGAATGCATGTTGAGCAAATGTGCATGGGCATGGTAGGGGACTGTGAGCCGTCTACATTGCTGTACAGTGTGAAGTACAGAAACTGTGGTATTGCATGGCTTCATGAGGCATCTATATTGCTAAACAGTGCATGATATGTACGCATTGCATATCCAGAACTGCATGTATACCCATGACATACCTGTGGATTGTGACCCACAATGCTGAGGTGTATACACACCACACCAAACCATGCTGTGTCATGTGACAGGTCACTGGAAGACATACAGATGACACCTCTGCACGATGGCTACAGAGTGTTAGCTGCCTGGCAACCATATCCACACATAGTACTGTCACGTCACCATTTCACACATGACATTGATGTACCACGCACACAAGGTGCACAGCTAACAGTGATGTCCTATGGCAGCAAGGGAAATGTACAGTATCTGTGGCCTGGTGTCACTGTCAGTGGAAGCTGTAAAGGTGACTACTGTCATGCTATGACACAGACATCATGTTCAACACATCTTATGAGGTAGACATCAATGACACCTCCACTAGCTGTGCACACTACTGGGAACACTACTCAAGCCCAAACACTCTAGCCCAAAGGTTCCTGGAGTTCATAAACTCAAATGCCATGGAACAACTAGTCACCATCCCCACAAGAGGAGAAAACATACTTGATCTCATCATCACGAACATGGGATCACAATGTTCAACACCGGAAGTATACCCCTCACTGGTGAGATCAGATCATAAACTAATCTCGCTGGAGGTCCTCATCCCACCCCCACCTGAAATAAAAAAGACCACAGTGAAAAACTTCTCAAAAGCCGACTTCACACTTCTAAAAACTAGTGTGGTCTCCTTTAAGGCCCTTGAGCCGGTGGTAAACATTACTCAAACCACTGAATCACTTACAAATGCCTTCTACCAGCACCTACAGGACTGCATGGATCAGGCAATCCCAAACAAAACTAAGACTCTTTGTACCAAAGGCAAGCGTCCAGTCTGGTGGACCCCAGCCATAAACAAGCTAGATAGAGCAAAATCCTTGAAAGGTAAGACACCTTTGATCATTATAAGTAAAAACTAAGAGCTCTCATAAAATCATCCAAGGCAAATTTTGAGAGAAAAATCGCCAAGGATTCAAAAGACAATCATAAGGCCTTCTTTAGCTATGTTAGAAACCTAGGAGGAAACTCCCAGATATGCTCAGAATTAGTTCAAAATGATGTGAAGATTACTGAACCTACACACATTGCCAACATACTGGCTGACAGGTTCAGTGCAAACTTCTCCTCCCCCAAAGGAGAGAGATATCTATACCAGAGGATTGTAGCCCCAAACATCTCTAACGCCCAGGTGAGAACTGCTCTCCAAAGCAAAAAACACAGCATCCATGGGACCGGATGGTGTCCCCAGCTGTGTGCTCCATAAACTCAATGAGGAATTAACCCTGCAGTTAGGACAGCTGTTTAATCTTAGCCTCACCTCAGGATACACTCCAAGGAGTGGCGCCGGCACTGTGGTCCCACTTCACAAGGGCGGTGCCTCCACCGACCCTGGAAATTACCGTCCCATTAGCTTGACAAGCCTTATCTGCAAAGCCATGGAGAGGATCATAATGGAACTCATAAATAAAGACATAGGGAACTTGCAGACTTTGGATCCAACCCAGTTTGGCTTTGTCAAAGACAGATCATGCCTTTAAACTTGGTTGTCTTTTGCGAGACGGTCACCAAGGCCATTGGTGGGGGAAAGGCAGTCCATACAGCCTACCTTGGCCTGACAAAGGCCTTGACACAATACCCCACTCAGGTATCATCAAAAACTCATCAGCTTGAATGTAAACCCATACATCACAAGATGGGTTGCAAACTGGCTAAGTGACAGAACCCACAGGGTCAGAGTTGCTGGAGCCATGTCAGACTCAAAGCCTGTCACAAGTGGTGTCCCACAGGGCTCAGTCCTGGGTCCACTCTTGTTCGGCATCTACTTTTCTGAAGTACAAGCAAACACAGGAGGGTTATGGCTGACAAAGTTTGCAGATGACTGCAAACTGGGTGCCATAGTCGAAAATACATCTGACACAGATATCCTTCAGAAGGGCCTCACAGAAACGGATAACTGGTGCCAGAGCCATGGCCTAAAGTTAAATGCCAAGAAATGCATAGTCATACCCTTCGGGCAATACAAGGTTACCCCTAGCTACCATATAGGTGGCAATCCACTGAGCACAGAAGAAGTCATCAGGGATCTGGGGACCCAGGTTGACAGTAGCCTTCGTTGACACTCATGTTGCTAAAGTAGTTAGGAAAACCTTCTACATTGCCCACCTGATCATGAAGGGATTCACATCTAGATGAAGGGAGGTCATCGCCCTGTACTCATCACTCATTAGACCTATGATTGAGTACAATGCCCCATTCGGAATGTATCTGACCAGACACCTGCAGCAGCTGGAAAGGCCCCAAAAGTTCCTCACCAAAAGGATAAAGGGTCTCAAAAATATGTCTTATGCTGCCCGACTGAAAGAACTCCAGCTCTATTCAGTCTCATACCGCTTGCTCAGAGGTGACCTGTGCCTGACATATAAGGCCATGTCAAACCCTGATTTGATGAATATGCTTCACCTCAAAAAATCTAGATCCCTCAGAACCACAAGGCAGGAGACTTAAACCTTGACACGGTTATTAATAGAACATGCTGGAGGGACAGATTCATCACCCAGAGACTCCCTATGCTGTGGAACAAAATCCCGGTACATGTGAGGCAGAGCACCTCACTGGCCTTGTTCAAGAGGAATCTTGACCAATGGATGGGGGATCGCAGATATACCCCAGGGATTACTTCAGTGTCACTGCTTGACAGAGGCACAGCAAAATAATAGGCATAGTTTTATTCAAACTAAAGGGGTGGCGAAAACCAAATAACTATGGGCTAGGCTTATAAATGCCCTTGGGCAGATAGCCTAGTATGAACCTATAAACCTATAAACCTATAAACCTATAAGATGTGCAGCGTACCACATCACCTGTACAATTGGTCTAGTACGGCTGTAATTGGACCATGTGTGGACAAAGTGGGACAGGGTGTACCCACATCAGATCTACTGTGTGGCTATGTGTCTCCGGCCATCCCCCATGACCATGTGTGCACATGTGTTGGTCATGTGTGTGTTGGCCATTTATCACACATGTCTGTGTTGTCCCATATGACATACACCCATAGATGTTGGATATGTCATCATCCACAGGGCTATGCAGACAATAGGTGTATGTGTGGTATGTGTGGTATGGGTTATGGGAAAGTGTGACAATATTGCAAACAAAACACTACGTGTCTGAGACATGTCGGATGGCACATCACAATGTGTGAACCCATTGTAGGGGCATATAATACAATGGTTGAGAGGTATGGTATGCACACATGTGCTTACTATATGCTATTGTACATATAACACAATAGCCTGTGGTCTGCCCATATCACTGCTCACTGTGTGGTACTGTTTTGTGTACCACACGTTTTGTTCCACCGTATAGTACATATGCCTCCATTGTAGAACACCTCCACCGTTGTATACACAGCTGGACACACATATAGCAATGACAAATACTGTGGTTTCATGTCTGTGGGTCATTTCATTTGTATATATTGCACATGGGTGGCCTGTGTGGATGATGGGTGATGTGACCTGTATATCCATGTATTAACTGGCCACGTGGTGAATAGATCTATGCTTTGACATGCCTGATACTGATGACAGTCTCACCTGCAACGGACTCTTGTCTGTGTGGCATGCCAGAGGTACCTGTATAGGGGTGACACAGCAGTATGAACATTATCCATGACTGTATGACAGCCACAGGGTGCACTGTGCAAGTTAACACATTCACATGTACAATAGCATATAGTAAGTACATGTGTGCATACCATACCTCTCAACCTCTTAGAACAATACATCTGGACAAAGCCTCCTATGATGGGGGACAAATAGGGACAACTGTGACATATTGCTCTTACAAACTTAGAAATTTGCTAGAATAATAGGTTTGCATGCACATGGTTTTTACAAGGAATGTGCAGTCGTAAACACAAATGTATGTCATCATTTAATGACTCCATTTCTCAGTTATTTGCCAGAAAGGGACAGCTATTAAGGGGAACACACCAGCAATATGAGGCAGACATCTGGACATCCTGCAAATACCTGTACATTTCAGAGGTATGGTGCATACACAGGGTAGCATAATGTAGCATGCAGCATGTGTGTCCACATACCTTGCATATGTTGTTACATTACATGATGTACACTGACACATGCACGTACGTGGGATATACTGGCCATATGTTCAGTACTGACTTACCAGGCAACTCCAGGCTCATTGGTTGGGAGACACCCACCTCCACGATGGCAGCTAGTGTTTGTGGGAGCTGTTCCAAGGGTATCCCCAGACTGGCCAGTAGCTCCTCTGTGTGTGTGAGTGGAGGCTGGGTTGGTGGCCCACCACCTGTTCCACCTTGTTTCCTGGTGATTGCAGTGGCATGCTGTTTTGCATGATGTATCAAGTCCGTGCAGTGCCTGCGCACCTGCTGGTAGGTGCGGTTGTGGCCATCCACTTCGTTGACCCTCCTGCGAAGATCCTGCCACAGGTCGTCCCGCTGCTGTGCGTGCTGTGGCACATGGCTAAATAACACCTCATAGTTCTCATGGAGGTACAGGATTAGGACATCATCATCGTGTCAGCTGTATGCTGGTAGGTGTGTACGAGCCATTATCTGTAAGACATGACGAAGGTGACAGGTCAAATTTACAGACATGTACAGTGATACTGCTGCACATACATTTCTAGTACATCTGCACAGTTATCTTTGCAAATCATCATGACACTAACACGACTGGCATGTATGTGTCACACACATGTAACACCCATTATGCATTGAATTTCATCTCCATATATGTGTGTCACCTCATTACAGTGTTCCCACTGCATGCGACGTCTGTCTTCATGTGGGCATGTCTGTTTGCCTGCACTGGTGTTCTTACCTATCTGCACATGCCTGGATGTATCCATGGTAATGCTGTTGACATTGATGCTGTGTATATGTCACATATCAACACAGACACAGCCTTAATGGACTTGGGCATTGACAATGCACCAAGTACGCATGGAAACCTGTACATACATCTGTTTTGCCATAGACATCTACACTGCACTGTACAGCTGTTCAACATCCTGACACGGATCGCCTGTGTTGCACATGTGATAGACATGGGACAATGGCTAGTCGGACGTCATTCGCAGGTAAGGTTATCGGCTATAGCCTGTACGGGCTGGGTTTACTAGCTGTATCCAATACCCATTATGCCACAGCGAGGGGCATCAGTGACACATTGCTGATCCAGATAGTTGATACTACATCTACCATACGGCCATCACACCATGTATGACAGGGATGGTATGTGCAGCTATGTGGACAGGGCTGCATGGTATGGCGGGAGTATGTGACAGGTATGGCACAGGGATCTGTCCAGCATGTGGCCATCCTTGTCGTAGGACGGTGGTTGTCCATGACGTATGTCTTTCAGATCAGGCTATGGACATGTAGCATGTCCAACAGCATAGTGTGGCATATGTCTGTATGCAAGGTGGATAGCATGCTGCATACTGGAGGTGAGTATTGTGGAGGCTGGTATTGGCCATCCACGCATGGCCCCTACCCCTGGAGGGTGATATGTGTTCCAATATTGGTCACACGGGTGCTGTGTATGCCTGTCCAATGATCTCCGTGCTCATGGATACCACCCTGTCATGTCATGGGTACCTTGGATGACTACCTAAAGGGCTAGGGAGACGTCTCTAGCTCAAGGATGTGTACTGCACAACACCATCCCTAACACAGTGTCCATAATGTTCACCACAGCCTAGATGTTACTTAATGGGTACAGGGATATTCCCCTAGCGGTGACATTGCTGATATCATCCACCAGAATGTGCACATATGTCACACACCTCACACAAACAGCCCATTCTCTATGTTGTTCACAACACTCTGACAACTATTGCCCATAGGTCATGGCCATTCACATCCTCACATACACAGATGGCTGACATTTGTCTGTGTGGTATGGGCTACAATGCGGGTGGGGTACAACACATTAACCCTGGTTTACTGTAGCTGACACCGTGTGATATGCACATGTCACTGTAGCACCTTTAGTAGTTGTGAGTCTGTCAACAGGCCACTAGTAGAACACTCCTGTGACATACAAAGGCATTTGTAGTCAAACATCTGTACTGTCTTGTACATCTGTACTGCTAACATCTACATTCATAATGGTTCATGGACTTGCAGACTATACCCGGCAGTGTTCTGATGCGGTGCCACCAATCATGACTGTCGTCAACACTTGTGGGTTGATATTATCCAACACCCTATCTGTATTGTATGGGCATGCTCTGCACTTGTTCAGAGCTTCTTGGCACATTATGAGCTATTGCTTAGTTTAGCACCCCTTCCACACCAGTCCTCACAGGTACACTGTCTGGCCATACATTTCCAGCTTGCTTACAGTACAACAGCTGTGGTACACACATCACTCACATATCTCGTGAGACATGGTGGTTTATACGGCATGTCCACCTGGCATGTACCACTTATATACAGGCATATCGAACTGGCACGTACCAGTGCTATTGCCTGTCACTATGAGGACTATGTTGTACATGTGGCAATACAGCTATTCTCATGTACACAGTCAATGCACACCTCCCAACATACAACAGTACAGCCTGTGGGGGATGCACATATGCAGCCCTGCTGGGGGTTATACTGTCACCAACCCTGACTGCACCTGACAGTCATGTGGGGATGTGTAACATTTGCAACACACCCCACTCATCACATAGTCCCACATGATCCCCACCACAGGCCACACATACGGAGACACCTTGTGCAGTACCCCTCCATACTCTGTGTAGGCACCAACGGCAGCCCACATCACCAAACACAACCACACCAACCTATAGCCCACAGACACGTGTGCCCATCACATACAGCCAATAGGGTGTCATAACATACACAACACACCTGTCATAGGTGACTCTGTCAGCAGTCACACTGCTGTTCCACTCAGCAGGCTACACAAGGCGATAGTCACTTACATCCTGCTGTCGGTTAACTGGTTCTGCAACATAACCTATGCACCCATGCCACAACTAAGCAGGTACGATGTGACTGTCATTTTCCATGTTTGTGTGACTGATGTATCTCAGGGCACAGACTACGTGTGCAGGGAAATGCAATAGCCCATCAGTGTTGTAGCCCTGATGGTGTGGTCCGAGCCCTGGGGAGCATTTTGTGGTCATCTGGACCTGTTACCACTGTACAATGAGCGACTGTGTCACTCCAACACTTGCCCATGCTTCTGCTGTCATTCCACAGGCATCTGGTATCTGTCCACTTTGACAGACCTTGTCAAACAACATGATGCTTTGGCACAGTTGACCTGCACCTGTCAGCCCTGGGAGTGCGGCTCACATGTTGGACTCTTGCTGCTTTTATACTGCCTGTCTTGCACAGTGTCCAATAACAGTCATTACCAGAACGGGAACTGGCTAGCGAAACTTGTGGTCATATAACACAATGCTTGACATCATCCTCTGTGACGCACACAGGCAAGGCACACCTGATACTGCACCACTTCAATATCTCTGCAGTGACTGGGACCTGTCTCTTGGCTCTGCAAAGCACACCTGCAATGACTGGTTATAGACAGACCGTACCTCTCAGGCACATACCTGGGCTGGCACACCTATGGCTGAGGTGTCCCCATATTCCACTATGTTGTACAAACATCCCAGCTGGTTACTTAGCACAATGCATCACATGTGCTCCATGTGCAAATAACTGTGTCCGGAACTGCTATGCACAGTGTTACCAGCTGAGGATTCAACATACCCCATGGTTACCAGACCTCATTTCATGGTGTACTGGACAGTTGGGCTCATACTGCTGCTACTGATGTGAGACTGACAGTAATCCACACTTAACTGTGATAGCCACACATGTACTGACACATTAGGCGTACGCTGTCCATGAGCCATAACCTCCGCTCGGCTGGTTGGACCCATACACACCACCTCCAAGACCAACAGTATCCTTGACATGGACACTACCAACATGTGACTGCTGTTCCACACCTGGGGTTATCCCCTCATTGGTAGAATCTGAACATATGCTACTCACCCTTGTTAGCCACATACCGGCACCACACACTTCACGGCATACACAGTACAAGAGTACTGCAACACCTACTGCAGATGTCTTATGACAGCGGTAGTTGACGTCATGACACACGTGCAGGTGGACAATGCACATGCAAATGTTGAGACATACCCCAGTGCACTTCATTAGCATGTACATGACAAAATGGATCATGCTATTCCACACAGAGCCATGATGGTACACACCAAATAACAGACGCCACTCTGGGGGTGCAGTTCCATGGACATACTTTACAACAACATGTGGGGGCTGTTGCACAGTGGTGTACATTCCCATGGGTGGGGTAACTCACTGGTCAGCCTCAGTAGGGCCACGGGATCCCTCATCACATACTCCATAACTAGCTACGTACACATTACTGCGACACATTCCGAGATGTACCACAAGGCATTATGGTGGTATGTCAGTAGTCATATGCAATACCCACATCTGCTCACACATACAACTGTCACTCTGGAACATGACAGAAATAGGTGATGTTGGCAACATGCTGTCTGATGGCTTCAATGCTAACATTACACCCTCTCACTCCCTACAGGGCCACATTCCTTGCAGGAACATTGCGGTGTACCTGCGGTCACACCTACACAGTATTGACCTGCACTCTATATGTCCTAGGACACTGGCCCCTTGTCACCCTACAAAATCCCAGGCTGTGATGTCCACAAACCTCTGAATGACATGTCTCCCCACTGGGACACCATATTCAGTAATAGCCTTGTACCAGACATTGTGGCCCCTGACTGGCACACAGCGACAGTTACACTCCACACAGATGGCACCACAATGCACGACTGGGACTATTGCCCTACACACCTGACTGGACTGTTCTGCACGGCTATAGGGCACATCATCATGGACATCATTCGCTGAGACTTTGTTGTGCTCCGGTCCTTTGATGCCAGCCGGATTGGTCTTGTTGGGGCCACAGCATGCCTCCTATACCTGCTGAACACCTTTCATACAGTCACCAGAGTAGTTGATGATGACACGGGGGTCCACACAGCCTACATTGTCCTCCTGCTGCCTTTCAGCACCATTCTTCATTCTGGTATTGACAACATACACATCCACCTGCACATCAAAACATATGTCTCAGGATGTTATGCAAAGTGGCTAATGCATGGGAAACACACACTGAGGGTGGCATACCATATCACATACTGCATTTCAGTTACACTTGGCATACCACAGTCCTCAGTCATGGGGCCCTCATGTTCAGTATATGCTTCCCTGAGGTACAGGCTACCACTGAGGGGACTTCCCTGCCTAGCTTTACAGACCACTGCATAGCAAGCGCTGTTGTTGATCCACCAGCTGATACAGACCCCATCCATATGGGTGTCACTGCGACGGATACCTGATATGAACATCATGGCCTCAACCTGCATGACATTAGGTATGAACATTACCTTTGCAGTACACCATCCACCCATTGGTTATCACATAGGTGTTAGTCCCCTACATACATGTCGCATTGTACGTGTTCGTACTACACATGTATGTCGCACACACTCCTGTGATTACCACATTGCCACTGTGGCATGGATATCCTTCTACGTGTCCACACTTGTCTGTACTGGGTGTGTAGCTGGTACATAGACACCCATTGTACCTCTGAACACTGGACTTATACACACATTCAAGGGTACAACACCCAGCTTAGGGTGTACCTTACACAACAGCTACAGCTTTACATAACTCAACATTAAAATGCCATGACGTTTATTGAGCTACGACAGTTAAAGTTTGCGGCTGAAGTACAGACACCATGTCTGTACACATTTGCAGACTACATACTCAGGGGTGACCTCTGCTGCAAAGACAGGGCCCATGTCTGCAACTATGTTAATGGATATACTCCGCATACGAGACATAAACAATAGCCACTGTGAGCATGATGCTCATGGATATGTGCACACACACAACAATGTGTGGGATGTGCTTGCAGGTTGCATTCCCAGACCAGACACTCACCATGCTTTGGAACAAGATTCCTATGTACATCACGCATGGACACTCAGTAGCAGTGTTCATGTGATACCTCACTTGGTGGATGGTGGACACATAGGTTCATAGGTTCATAGGTTTATACTAGGCTATCTGCCCTAAGGCATTTATAAGCCTAGCCCAAATTATTGTGGCTTACGCCACCCCTTATATGAAAAAATACTGTGCCCATTAGTTTGTTGTGCCTCTGTCCAGCAGTGACCCAGAGATGATTCCCGGGGTAAACCTACGATCTCCCATCCACAGGTCTAGATTTCTCTTGAACAGAGTCAGAGAGGTGCTCTGCCTCACATGGACCGGGATTTTATTCCACAGCATAGGGAGTCTCTGAGTGATAAATCTATCCCTCCAGCATGTCCTATTTATATCCGTGCTAAGGTTTAAGTCGCTTGCTCTAGTGGTTTTGGTGGATTTGGATTTTTTGAGGTGGAGCATGTCCATTAATTCCGGGTTGGACATGGCCTTGTATGTCAGGCACATGTCACCTCTGAGCAGGCGGTATGCGACTGAATAGAGCTGGAGTTTCTTCAATCTGGCAGCATATGACAGATTTTGGAGTCCCTTTATCCTTTTGGTGAGGAACTTTTGGGGTCTCTCCAATTGCTGCAGATGTCGGGTGAGATACATCCCGAATGGGGCATTGTACTCGATCATTGGTCTGATAAGTGAAGAGTACAGGGGAACAATGACCTCACTAGATCTGGATGTGAATCCTTCATGATCAGGTGGGCAATGTAGAAGGTCTTTCTAACCACTTTAGCAATGTGAGTGTCAAAGAAGGCCACTGTCAACCTGGGTCCCCAGGTCCCTGATAACCTCTTCTGTGCTTAGTGGATTGCCACCTATATGGTAGCAGGGTTACCTTGTTTTCCCGAAGGGTATGACTATACATTTTTGGCGTTTAACTTCAGGCCATGGCTCTGGCACCAGCTATCTGTTTCCGTGAGTCTTCTGAAGGATATCCGTGTCCGATGCACTTTCCACTATGGCGCCCAGTTTGCAGTCATCTGCAAACTTTGTCAGCCAAAGTCCTCCCATGTTGGCCTGTACTTTAGTGAAGGAGATGCCAAACAATAGAGGCACAAGGACCGAGCCCTGAGGGACACCACTTGTGACGGCTTGGAGTCTGACACAGCGCCAGCAACTCTAACCCTGTGGGTTCTGTCCTTAAGCCAGTTTGCAACCCATCTTGTGACATATGGGTTTACATTTAAGCTGGTAAGTTTTTCTACAATACCCGAGTGGGGTATTGTGTCGAAAGCCTTTGCAAGGTCAAGGTAGGCTGTATGGACTGCCTTTCCCTCATCATGTATGCCAGGGATCACTGTAGTGGCTGTACTGTGCAGAGATGCAGGTTACACATGGCTCTTCACGGCATACACAGTACAAGAGTAATAGCCTAGAGAGGTGCCACTGGTGTGAACAGTGTAGTTGTTGTTACACATAGACTTGCCAGACTGCATGGTACCCCACTATGAACCTGTGGAGCTATTACATGTCCTTTGTGCATGGTTACTGGAATAGCCCTTCCATTTAGATTAGCTGTCATGCTATTACAATGTTCCGTGACTACAGGCCATATGTATCCTGTTATTGTACACGCCTATCATGTTCTTGTTTGTCTGTCACATCTCTTCTGCTATTCTAGAAAGGGAGTAATGTTTGCGTCCTTTGCAAATGAACAGAGTGGATTACATTATTTATTTCATCATAACTGTTTATACATAAATTAATTAAATACTACTCACATCACTATATGATGCCTTTGGTATGCATCATATGCCTGTTCTCCTGTGTAGCATATCTGACATATCAATCTACTATACTATACATTACACATATTTTACATGGTATCCCATAATGCAAAGCATACTTGCACAGCGGGACCACCTTAGACATGTCATTGATGCTATATACCCATACACATGCGTACTGTTACAGTATATCCACATATACTATCTCCCGCTATGGCACGTACTTGTTGGACATACCCTGTCACTGACGGCGGGTCGTATGACATTGTTCTGTTTAAAGCCGTCATGTTGCATCCCTTGTGGTGTCTGTGCTGTTTACCTTGTGACCCACTGCTGGACGCACAACTTCTACAAGCGTTAGTATGATCAGCAAGACATCACTACATAAATACCAATTCCCACTTTATGCATTGTGGACACTTTTAATTACTGCAAACCAGGCTATACATACACTGACATAACTTAATACAGAACATGCTATACATACAGTTACATACCGAGTGTTCTACATACCTTGATATCGTTCCAGTATTTCGTCTCTATCTCGCTCTTCTGTATCACTCTTTAAACTGTTTTACGGTATGAGCATATGGCTTGCATATCTGGCAAGTCATCCTTATATACGTCGATACCTGCAACATGTGGTTTACTGCCGCCAGTTGGTGTTCCAGTGTGACTAATTATGTGCACTTCAGCTGTGCAGCTACTCCATTCGCCAATTACGCAGCAACAGTGGGGTATAATTGAATTCTCCACTTGGGCATTGGCCATTTGCCCTGCCTTCAGGGAGACGGCCTGTATTGTGTTTTGTTGTGTGTAATTGCAACTGCTATGTGTAGAGCCAAGTGTAGTTTGAAGTCATGTCCCCCGTGGATTGTGTGTGACGGCTTGAGTATGTGGTTCTACGTGTGACTGTACCTGTCATCACAACCGTCTGATAATGGACTATTGCAAACAACACCTGTAACATCGCCGTTTGTTCCATTATACAATGGATACAATTTTGCATGGCGCCTTTAAATGTCTCTCTCACAAGGTATGTTAATGGTTCAGTAGATGTAATTGACTAACTGGATGTTTGTGCTGTGATTATGGTCTGTATTGCTATTGTTTCCAGTGTGGGGGATGTAGGCGGGTGTACTTAACATATACAGTTTTGTGGGGCTTGCATTTCTACGTAGTCCATATATATGTGTGTGGGCCCCTTCCCTAATTACAGTGCTATCACTTAGTAGACTTCTGTTACGGGAATTTACTTTGGGCCGTTGCTAATTGGTTTCTATATGGTATGCAGGTGAGGTTGATACTTCCATACCTCCGGATGTACGGCGATATGTGCAGGGATATTTCCAAATGACCGCTATCCTGTGTATGTCTGTCCCAGATATTTGCAGTCATTGCAGTGGTGTTGGTGTCAGACCCTCTGTGGCATGGCTTGCCACCTTTTCATATGGCCATAGTTGGACACTTGTGGGTCACACAGTGGTGTTTACAGGCTAACATATAGCCACGGTCAGTACACAGGATAACACATACTTTTATCCTCATTACATACCTATTGTTCTTGGACCTTGCCTACTTATCAGTTTGCATGTAACATTTCCATTTCTTTCATACAGGCGTGACTATTTCCTGCAACTATTGCATAATATTTGGGACATACTAATGTCCTAAACTCTCGGACAGTTGCCCTTTGCAATGTTTCATGTCAGGACACACCTTCCCAGGGAGGGGCTGTCCCTGCCAATGTGGGACAGGTGTTTACCGCATGCCTATGGCTAGCTATAACCGCACCTACTGTAATCATCTACCTCCGGGTTGGCACCTACAGTCACATGATGTGGACACACACACACACACACACACACACACACACACACACACACACACACACACACACATTACACTCACACGGAAACACACATGGCACCCTCAACACACACATACACAGGCTACATCACTCACAAACACAGTTGTACACGGTACCTACGTGGACCGCACCACTGGTAGAGGTGACTACATGTCCTTACTATCGTCATATTACTCGCGGTTCTACTGTTCCAGTACTGTGCCCTTTCTGTCTTTCAGCCTCTTGGTTACACATGTCGGTGTGTGACACGTTCCATAGTTGGCTTTATCCTATTTATTTGTACCTCCAAGGTGTTTTGAATGTCGTTGAACTATCTATATATTCGCAGATGTCAGTGACGCCTTATATATCGATATATATCACACTATCGCCCTTTCTATCTGTATTATATATGTGTAGAGATATATATATATATATATATATATATATATATATATATATATATATATATATATAGATATATATATATATATATATATATATACATATATATATATATATATATATATATATATATATATATATATATATCTGACAGGGGTGGTGACAGGCATGCTACACCTTTCATTGTGTGTTTGTCAGTGTATACTGTGTTTCCTGGACTCCGCACGTTTGTTTCTGTACCTGTCACATTACACACCTGCCATAGGTTAAGATTACCACCCATCCCACTTTGCGAGGAACAGTCCCTCTTTGTGCAGTTGTGTCCTGCAAAATATTTGTGAACCTAGCAAATGTTCTGCGACTTTGGGACAAACATATTCCCTATAGTTTATGTAATAGTTGCATAAAACACTTATTCTGTATCTGTCCCACCTACATGTTACAGGACACGGAACACGTAGCTACGACCATTACTAGAATAAGCTTTTTATCTATGCAAAACACTGACATTCTGGTTTTCATACTGGCTGGGTGTATGTGCCGGCCTGCAGACATCTGGCGTATGTCCCACATCGGTCATTTGAAATGTGGCAACCCTACCATACGTACATCTTGGCTAGCAATAGTATTGGTGATTGTATACATGATTGCCTGTTCCACTCCTGGCAGTGGTCGTTTTACCCTTCAGAGCAGGCGCTATTTGTTCAGGGATGACTAATGCTGGTTTCACCTGTTCTGTACATCATTGACCGTGATCTGCGCAGTGGTCGGTGAAGCTTAGCCCTGTTTCACGCATATCCATATAGTTGTATTTAAACATCGCTTACCAGCTGTGGGCAACGCTTATTTCCGCTAACGTGTGCTACATATATTCTGATGACCTTCATCCAGAATGCATTAACCGTGCCATCGGGATTACGTTACATCCCTTGCGGGACGTGGGACTGGGAACATGCACGACAGTAGCTGCATATACCACTTGGATATCTGGGGGTTGTACATGTATCATGTCATTTTGTATGAGAAGTACACTGCAGCTGTTACTCCACATTGCACTCACATGGATAACTCCGTTAGTTTACAAATTGATGAGTCCAGTTAATGGTATGTCCATGTGATGTTTACTGGCTGTACTCCAGCATCGGGTATGTATATCACAATGAGCTACACCCGATAATGTGCTACACTTTCATACAACCGTGGGTGCAGCATGCTGGGGTGACGAATACCTGTCATGGGTGCATCCCCCTGCCTTGACACAACATCCATGATTACATTTTGTGGAGCCCCTCATTAATTCAGCGGGGAATCTGTGCTGAGTGTGTGTAGGACAGTGCTTATACACATGTGCTCCCACGATTGCCTCTGCTCCAGTAAGCGACAGTTGCTTACTCGATGTTGTGGTGATGGGAGACACCGTTTGCCCCATTTGTTGTTTTGCCTCTGACAATCGGGCGTGTACCTACCGATGTACCTGAGAACCTATACACACAGCACTGACAGATGCTGATAGGCACATCTACTGTTCTGGTGTTGACATTCTGTGTTCCAATGGCTGTTGCGTGTACAATGTTTGAGGGCTGCCTATGTAGGATTCCACAGTGGGCCACCTATACATCACAATTTACAGGTATTCGTGTTTGTACGCCATCCATTTTACTGTGTATGCAGGTGGAGAGGGGTGTCAGTCCGTGGGAGCCTACACTGTCAGGGTATGTGCTATATGTTCCCTCTTTGCCAAGGCATAGGCATATTGGGCATGCCTCCATCTGCCTACTGGGGCTGGCACAGTGTGTCCGTGGTCTGGATCCCTCTGTGCCTGTGTTGGCCTTGGCAATTGCCGTGGGCTGTGAGGCCCTCCCCCATTTTGACCCTGCTGCAGCTGTTTCTGCAGGATCATATTATGTACCATGGCACATACTATGAAGATGTGGGCACACGTGCCTGGAGAGTACTGCAAGGCTCCACCAGATGTGTCCAAGCACCGGAACCATGATTTCAGCATCCCGAACACACGCTCTATGATGATTCTGGTTTTTGCGTGTGCCTTATTATGGCGGTCTTGCATTGGTGTGTGTGCATTTCTGATGGGGGTCATCATCCACGACTCCAGTGCATAGCCAGCATCCCCCACAAGGTGGCCTTGTGGGATGTCCCTTCTGACAAATACCTGATACAGCTGTGAGGCATGCCAGATATGGGAGTCGTGGTAGCTTCCAGGGCTGCCAGCACACACATCCATGATAATGCCCTGGGCATTGCACACGACCTGGCAGTTGATGGAGTGGAATCCCTTATGGTTTATGTAGCACCTACCATACTCACTGGGTGGTGACTTGATTATGTATGTGCATGCAATCTATCGCACCCAGTACCTCTGGGTAGTTTGCCACATGGTGGAAGTGACGCATATTGCTGGCCAACTCCTCCTGAGTTTGAGGGAAGTGTATCTACTCATTGGCATGTGGTAACATGGCATCCAGGAACTGGTGTAGTACCCTGGATGCTGATGCCTGTGAGATACCCATTATATCTCCAGTTGGCCTTTGAAAGGTACCTGTGGCTAGTATTCGCAAGCTTACACATAACTTCGTGTCCACTGGGATGGGTTCCCCTCTGTTGTTTCTGGTTCTCAGGCGTGGCCAGCACAGCTCTACTTTAAGCTGTAAGATGTCCCTGTCCACCCTGTAACACTCTACTATCTCCAGATCATGTTGCCCCTGGTAGGTTACCCTTGGTCTGAACACTCTTCCCCTCCTCCGAGGCCTATGGTGGTTGTCGGCATCATCCTCCACAACACCGTCAGTCTGTAACACATGCTGATGAATCACAGCAATGGCAGCACCCAACATGTACATTTTAAAAGTTCCCCATCTGTTTACACCTATGGTGCAGTGTTTGGGAATACACAGGTGTGTGTTGGGTGCTTTCACACTTTATACTATTTTGCTGTGAACACTGATGATGTCATAGGGTGTGTATGTACGATCGTGGCTACAGGGTATCTTCTGTGTTTTATTACTGGAACCACTATTGTGCTGCCTTTGGTGTTGCATTACATTTGGCTGCCGTGAATTACCTCCTGCCCTTCCCTTTACATTTGTGCATGTTACACCTACCATTTGCTGGCATGCATCCAGCAGCCTGCTTTCATTTGTACTTTCCTAGACCTGGCTTATCTTGTGTAATGTGTTCTATTGCCGGTCTACTGTGGGTTTGCTTTGCTCTGCTATGACAGTTCTCCTATCTTTGCATTCCAAGTCCTCCCCTCCTTTCTTTGCAATCCTATGCCTCCCCTATCCTGTTTTGCAGGTTTCTGCATGCAGGCTTGTCTACTGCCATCGACTGGCCGCCGTGAGTTGATTGGTGTTAATTGCTCAGTAGTACGCCAATTAACCTACTTTGGCATTTCCTTCTTTTCTTCCCCTGACCTTCCTGTTTGTGCTATTGTTCGTGGTGCGTGCATCTGCTTACCGGGTTTCGGGCATGTTTTCATCCCCGTACAAATGCGCTTTCGGGCACCATGTGTGCTCTCAGCTAAACGATTCTATACCTTCCTCCCCACCCCTGTCCTGCAGCTTTGCATAGCAACAGCCAGGCCAGATTTGCATTGCTCCAATGTGCTTACTGATACGGTGGCACACCCCTCTGCTGATGTCATGTATCACCTCTGATACACTCCTCGGTGTTATAGCGCTGTGCCGTCTGGTACATCCTTCATCTGGCGGGACGTTTGAGATTAAGTATTACCTGCCTCATTTGCATGTCATTGACTACTAATTCATAGTTACAGCGCCGAACACTGTCGTGGGCCCTTGGCAACCCTTGCGCCTTGCTTGTGGTGTACCATGCCTACCATTGCGTATTATGGTGAAATCCTGATTTGCCTTACATTGCGATTTTATAACATTTGTATATATTTCCTTTGTATTCCTGTTTGTGCACACATGCCCTGCAGTTGTACTGTGCGTTACTGTGGACATGACATTAAATGTGGGTTTTTTTAGGTGTTGTGCATCTTTTCTTGTGCCATTGGCTGTGTATTTAGCCATTGGCATATGTTAACTTTGTAATACATGAGTCTGGTCCACTTCCATAACTCCGATGTTTTGTTTGGGAAAATGTAAACTGTATTTTTTGGTTTACATTTCCATGGGCTTGTGCTATGCCTGCACCACTTCGTGAATCGTTGTATGCCTTCATTAGCATGGTGCGACACTGCGCATGGGGTGATTTGCATACCTATGCCGAGGGCTGCGTAGATCTGGCGTACGCCAGTAGTGCACGTGGAATTGGTTCGTACCTGAATCGCTCGGCTGACATATTTGGCATTATCCCGCATACGCTACGCCTGCGCCTGGTGCAAGCTTCATGAATCCGGGGGTACATTTTTTTAAAAAAAATATTTAATATTTATAACATCATTGAGACCTGTTTATTTTTATCTGCTTTTAACTTAATCTGCCATCTGGCCTCTCTCTGTTCTAAATAGTTTTTAAAATCACCCCCTCTCAAGTCAATTTTACCCTGTTCCAAAACTAAAAATATTTGTTTTTAAAACCAGAACACTCCTGAATATGCTTGTATAAGGTATTCTTGTTGTCTTTCTTTTTTCTACTGTACATGTGTTCCCTAATCTTTGTATTTAGGTTCTTAGTGGTCATCCCAACATAAAATTATTCACATTTACTACATATTGCCACATAAACCACCCCTTTAGTTTTACAACAAAATGTGCCTGGCACTGTGATGGTATAGGTAATGTGAGGAAGTTCAATATAAGGACCCTCTAAAATGTACCTACACATAGCACATCCATAACACTTGTACATGCCATGTGACTTATTGGTGATGGGAACCACTGTGGTCACTGTATCCTTACCCTTTTCTAACAAAGTCTTCAAACTGTAATCATTTCTGTACACAAACCTGGGCTTGGTCCCCACCACTTTCAATAAATCTTGATTATCCTCAATAATTTTCTAATTTTTTCAATAACACTGCAAATATTACCCCCATCCAAGGTCATTTGCATGTCAAAAAACAAATGCCCCTGCTCCAGGTCTTTCGTGTCAACCCCCTTGTAATTGGCAGTCATAGACTTTTTCAAGTAGGTACCAAGTCTCCCTCTTGTCCCACACTTTCTTAGCCTGTTCTCTCAAGGAACTCTCATTATAACCTTTATCAATGAATAAATTAATAATATATTCAAATTCATTTGCCATTAGGTGATCCTCACTGGTCATCCTGCTAGTTCTAATGAACTGCCCTTTCAGTATATTATTTTTGATAAACTTGAGATGTTGACTGGAGAAATGTAAGTAACTGTTCATAAATGTCTTTTTCCTGTAAATCTTACTCACAAACTTTTTCCCAGTATCATCTCACTTTAAATTGACATCCAAATAGTTGACACACTTACCTACATCACCCAAGACAAATTGTAAAAAATCAGACACTTCATTTAACTTATGCACAAACAATTGAACAATGTCATACCCTCCAGATATTACAAAAACTAAATCATCAATAAACCTCTTGTAATACAAAACATGAAATTCCTTTTTAAATATCTCTTAACACTTGATGTTCCCACCATCCCATCGCAATGTTTGTGAAAGAGGGGGCCACTGGAGAACCCATGGCCACCCCCCTAACTTGTCTGTAATACTGATGGTTAAACAAAAAATAATGATTTTCCAAAATAACTTCTATTAAGGTACAATAAAAGTTAATTTCTGTACTAACCATACTTGTCTCCTTGTTTAAATAAGCTCTAACATATTCTACACCTTTGTTGTGTGGGATGGAGGTATATAAAGAAACCAATCCAAAGTAAATATAATGTGTTTATTAGTTTCAGACACAAAAATTTCATTGAAGCTTCTCATACTATGTAAAAAATCCCAGGAATCTTTCAAAAAATAATCAATTTTCTGAACTAAAGGATTTAAGAGAGCATCTACCATCAATGATATGCCCTCAGTAATATAGTTAGGAGCCAAAATGATGAGTCTGAATGGAGGGTCAATTAAGCTCTTGTGAGTTTTAGGAATACCAAACAGGACACTTATTTCAAGGTTCTCTATGTTACAAAAGTTGTATGTTGTCTAATTTAAATCACCACACATAAAGCTGTCACACAAAAAGCTGGAGATATATTTGTAACATCTGAAAATGTCACTGACTTCCACTTTCATGTATTCATATTCATTACTTAACTTGTTCTCCGTTTTAGTAATGTAGCTACTCTGGTCCATGATGCAGAGGTCAGAGCAACGAGATTAGCTGGTTCAAATGGAGCAAGTGTTTGCTTCTGTAATACAAAAATTAAAATCCCAAGAAGGGGCCACTGGCTTTCTTAACTAAACCCCCTTTCAAAAATATTTTGACGTGAGTGCGCCTTGAAAGTAGGACCCATGGGCAGACATGCTGAAATGACCAGTAAATGAACCTTGGAGGAGTAAGAGGCCATAGGAAAGTAAATCAAATATTGTAAAACCATTGAACTAGTCCTGAATAGGTGATGCTATGTTGTTACCAACTAGAAAACCATTTTTATTTGCCAATATATGATTTTCTAGTAGCAGACTTTCTTGTCGCCATTATTTTTTTATTTTTACTGAGGACATGCAACATGTACTAAGACCCTATCATCCATGCAGTTGAAGTTGATTGGGTTCAGGATGTATCAGTCAGCCCTGCTCTAGTGGGATTAGATTCATTCTGTGAGGAAGCTTGGGGTAATTGTCCCTAGCAATTTCAAAAAGAACCACAGTTGTCTGGGCCAGAAAGGGAGTTGCACAATAACCTCGGGAGATTTTCTTCTGGATCTTCAGAATTACCCTGAATCAGTGGAAAGTGAGAAGCACATGAATATTTCTGTCAAAGGAAAAAAAGTCATTCGCCTTACAGGCTTTCTTCCATGGATCCCCAGAGCAGAATCCAACCAGCTGATTTAGAGAGGAGGTAAGTGGGTCTGCCAGTGGGAATTCCCCACAGATTGATCAAATCTTGGAAGACTCCTTGATCCAATTTTCATACGAGAGGATCTGACCAGTCCTGCTCAGCTCATCTGCCACACAGTGAGTATTGTTCTGAATGATTAAAGGATGCTTGTAAAGTTAAACTGTGCTATGAAGCTATAGCCCAAGCTAACATGGTTACTCTGTAAAGTGAGTACAGACTAGGTGACTGTGGTATTGCCTGAAGCAACTTCAAGAGGCCCTGGGGACTAATACACATTCATAGAATGGAGTATCTTGATCAGAGCAAGCATCTTCTATTTTTGTGTTTTCATCTGTCCTAGATGTCCCACACACCTGGCACCATTATCCCTCCTGAAATGCTCCCCAAGCAAAGTCAGAGATGTCAGAGATGACTGACTGCTTTAAAACAGAGAGGGATAAGGGAAGGCCCACATTTAGGGATATTTGCTGTTTCCACTAAGTATATTTTCTATTAACAATCCCAGCCCCGGGATTTGAAAAGACAAGGGATGGTGATACTGGGACCAAAGTCTTCAGATTCCATTGCATCTCTCATGTGGAGTCTTGCTAGGGTTATGAAAGATGTCACGAGAGCCAAATTCCTGAGTTATTCCCTCACAGCGATCAAATTCTTAGTGAAAGTCTCAGAAATAGATCTTCTTATACATCTATTTTCCTGTGCAAGAAAAGCTCTTTGAATATTGGTGTCCACCTAGCACCCCAGAAACACAATTTGGTGTGAAGTTAAAAAGGACTTTGAATTATCTTGGAATCCCAGCTTGTGGAAATGATCTCTAACCCAAGTGAGAGAATTCTGACACTTTGATAAGACTCTGCAAAGATAAGAAATTCATCTAAATATGGCATACAGATACCCTGACGCATGCAATAAGCTGTAAATGGAGCTAGCTACTTTGGACTATCCACTGTACCAAGGGTTCACAAAGGGTAAAGCCAAGAGCTGATAGCGATCCAGGCACAAACTAACACCTGAATTACGGATGAAAAGGAAAGCAAGAAACATCTTTTAAATGTAGTATTACCAGAAAACTTGAATGAAGAGGTAACAGATTATTAAGAATCATTTAGAAGTTGGGCAGCATCATAAATAGGTCTGAGATGATCCAGAACTGATCTCCAAGTATCTTTCTGGCACCAAAAGTATCCTTGAACAAAACCCTTTCCCAACTAGGGAAATGGTAATTAGTTCCATCTTTCCCTAAAATGGTTTACAATGAAGAACAGGTAGAAATAGAGTTGTCTAAAAGATGAGGAATAACTCCCATGCAAGGAAAAATATCCTCGCACTACCACCTATAAGCTTGATGAATGATCTTCAGAACCCATTTGTCTGACACTATCAATTCCCAAACAGAAAAGTGAAGATTCAGACTTTATGGAAGGGAAAATGGACTGTCAGAGTAGGAGGGAATAAAGTACCTTAAAAGAAAACTTGACTAGTTGGACTGTCAGTGGGGTTCCTGAATTTTTGGAACAACCTTGTTATCATGTCAAAATTGAATGAGTAGCCAAGAGAATGCCTTAGAAAATCTGAAAACAGAGGACAAAAAAATCTTAGAGATTCCCCAATTTAACTTGCACTCACACTGAAAAACTCTGCAGCAAAGGAACCAAAAAGTGAAACTGTAGTCAGAACAGAAAATGTCTCATTCTCATCTTTGTGTGAGGTACTGAATGTAGCCAGGTAAACTTCCTCAAAATGGTACCAAAGGCCATAGTCCTGGAAGAATCGAGTCATGCATATACTGTTAACAGGGATCAGTGACTAGTACAATAGAAGAAACTAGATTTAAAGCAATTTTTTCCTCACAAAAGTAGAAAATGCAGAGCAAACATTCCTCATACTTTCACAATTAAAACACCAAAAAGCAAGCCTGACAATTCAAGATTCTGAAAAACAAAATTGCAGAAACAGTTCCTGTAGTCATCTTCCCATCCTTATCAGAAAGGGTAGAATATGAACTAATTATTTAGCAGCAGTAGGATTAACTAGAGCTATATAGCTGTTGAGTCAGGTTTGGGAAAAGTGTATAAAAACTTGACTACAAACTTTATACAGGCTAAAGAAAATTACAGGCAGAGACTGGTGAAGGTTCAGGATATTCCTTCTGTAACAGCTCAGAATTGAGGGACTGAGTGTACTCTCACTTAAAACACAGACACATTCTGGAAAAAGTCACAGAGAGGAACTCCCAAAAAATAGAAACTGAGCTACTCCAGGTCTGAATTAGAAAACCAAGGAAAAAGCCTGAATTTGTCACTTTATCTTCCTGTCCAGATACATAATCTTTAATCTCTTCAGATAAAAAGTATCCTTTTTCCAGAGAAGAAATGAGTATGAAAGTTATGAATAAAACCATGATCCTGACCCAGTAAACTACTCCTAATGAAATATGAGGAGGAGATCCGTTTTTTCTTTCTGCTAAAAACAAAACACGGATGCCTTCTAAGTTCCCTCTCCCTTGCACCCTAATGGAACCCCAACACCCTAATGGAATTCCAACACCCTCAGAAGACATCACTCATTCACCTATCCATAGTGGCTGTAGGTGTTACACCAAAGAGATCCAAGTGGAAAAATTAGTCATCTGAAGTACACCGAATGGCCACAGCAGTCCGTCACCTCTGGCTGAGGCAAATTGCTAATCTGCTGTGGTGGCTAGGGCTGTTTTCTTTACATTTTCTTTTTGTGGCTGAAGAACGCCAGACCATGGGACTGACGGCATTCTATGGTCAAGCCAAAAATGGTGCCTCGTTCCCAGCAAAAACAAGCAGCAAAAGCCGGTAAAAAAATTAAAGTCTTAAGTCACTTTTTTAACAAAAAACGCAGTACAAAGCAATTTAAAACACACTTTGCCAGACAAAAAGGAAAGTTTTCTCCACAGAAAAAAATGTAAACATTCTGGACAACTTTTGTGAACTCCTTTCCTGTCTGTTTAAAGTATAATATAGTCTCATAACACTCTGTTAAAACTCCTAGCTATAAAAAAATTCTTAAAGATGAAAATAGTAAAAATAATTAAATTAAGTCTTTTCCCCCCAGAGGGAACTTATTTGCCTAGCACAAGTGCCTCAAAGGGGCATTTGGGAGCAGTAAAGCTCTGAAGGGCTTGGCATCCAAACTCATCTTAGTCATCTTAGTCAGCTCAACTCAAGTTGCCTGACAGTTTGGGTGCGTGGAATGTGCCCTGAATCTTTGGAAGATGGCCAGCTGTTACATCCTTGGCAGGATACAACTCTGTATAGATAAGGCTACTGTAACAGTGCACAATGAGCATCCCTTATTCTTCATCCAGCGAGTTCTATAATAGCCTAGCTACAATACATGCTAGTTTTAGCATGAACACATTGTCTTCCCCCTTTTACTTCTCCTCATGACATTCACCTCCAGATATATCAGTTGCAGGATATCAAGTGAGATTTAGGCTGAAGGTAGTACACTGCATTTTGTCACCTTTTTCTACCTTTCATCATAGCTTAGCTTGACAACACATGGGAGCTTTCCTAAAATGCCATCAGCATTTTTCATATGCTCATTTTACTGCCACTCTTCACTATGTAGGCTCCAGCTTTTCTAAAGCACTTTTAATAGCCTTTGATGGCATCACCCTGCAAGTACCTGGTTTAAATGTTATGGAGCAAGTATTAGAATAGGATCTTTAATACGGCATATAAACAGAGAATGTCTGAAAGCTTCAATGTGCAAGCTTTGTTTTGCCAGCAAGCTATTCCCATCATAAGTAGTTGGTAGACAGATGTGGCTCAATCTTTGTACACTATGGAGCATGACAGCAACATACTGAAATCAAAGGTTAAGATGGGAGACCTTGTGACTTATCTTGTATTAAGGTATCTGTTTTGCCACTGAAACCATGTGAAGGCTATAGTAATAAAATGTACTATCCAGCACAACAGCCTGGTGTATGAGAATTAATGGGAAACATAGGAAATTAAAGGGAAAATGTAAGACTGCATTATAGTTTTGTGAAAGTAATTGAGGCTTATATATATTACTGTGAACACTAACATTTTAATTCATTGTGGTATTGACAGGGCACTAATTGTATTTAGGGAAAATATTCCAAAAAGCTTGAGGGTGAATGGAAATTTTTTAGCAAGTTTAGTTGCACAGAATGTTTAAATAATGAACAGTATGGCATGAAGGCTTCATAAAATTGAGGCCTACTGTAGAAAACAATCCTGGCGAACCAGTCAGTGGCAGCATGGATGCTTTTGTTGTGATAAAGCAATGCACAACTGACCTCACTCAAAATGTACCACCAACAGTGGCAAAGAAAGGGGTCAGTTACATATACCTATACAAACATTGCATTAGGTCTGTGGAAATGACATTGTCAGGCGCAAAAGTATAAAAAGGGGAAAAAATACTGGTGCAGCTGTGGTCACTTGGAAAGGAATAACCTGGAAAGATTAACTGAAACAACAATGTAGCCCAGGCTTCAATTTCCTTTCAGATTAATACAAAAGTAACTGACAGTAAGGCTAGTTGTAAACACTTCTGGTGCAGCAGGGCACAGCTAGCAAAGTAGCTCAGGAAAAGCTACTAAATAGGCATTACATTTCATTGAAATAAAATTATGAAGATACTGTTTAGGGTCTTGCAATGGCTAGGAGTTTAAGCCAATATTCTTGTAAAAGGTGCAGAGCCAAAGTTCAAACTACATGGGAAGAGCCCTCCCTAGAAAAGGAACTGCTGTGAGGAATCACATACCCAGTGATGTAAAAAAACTCAGTATCATTCAAATATAGCTAAATGTACATGCCTCTGAAACATTGGATAAGTTATCGCTTCTCCCTTCTGTACAGAGATTCAGTGTAAGCAATATTCACTTAATTCCCCTCTAACTGAAATGACAGACTTGCATATTGTGGACTTACATGTTGTACATTTCTAGCTATATGCTCATACTTCTAAAACACTTAGCATATTTTCTATATACATAAGAAGTTCTGTGTCATTGCATTGATTTACTAGTATTCTCAGTGCTACTGCTCCCAGCACCCGTCGTGACTGAAGTGGGTCAGTAAACCAGCTCGCCTACCCAGTAAACAAATATGCATACTGGAGATGAGAAAGTGAGGAAGAGTGGCAAACGGAGCTTTAAAATCAAATACTTTTGCAAAAGTTCAGAGGAGTCAAGTGTTCCCACTTTTTACTCAAGTTTAGCATTACACCTAGTCAACAACTTGAGTATGTCTAAAGACATATGAAATACTGGAATCCATGTAGATTAATATGATTGGAGTTCCGGAGATTGTAAAGTTAACAATATATAGGTATTTCACAATCTCCATTCCAGGTATATGTGCTTAACTTCACCCATTTATAACTGTTCCATCTGCAGTGTTAACAGGAAACTTCATCCACCAGGAAATCAAAGGTACATGTGTTGGGACACAGGTGCTGTCATGCAATGATGTGTTAAAAGGCATTTAACCTGACAGTTACTCCACAAGCTAAAGATGCAGTGCAGCCATATGTTCATCTGTAACAGTAAACTCATACCATTGGTTATGGTACCACACAACCACATTTGTCATTTAGTTGTGCCTGTAACCACATTATGATGGCACACTGTCCCTCTTAAAAAGGTAATGCCTGGATGATCTTAGTTTTCTACTTCAGTTACATGAAAGGTTTAGTCAGTTTCAAAACATCATTTAAGCTGAAGCACAAGGTAACTGCTAAGGGAGGGAATGTAAAACCTAAATTTCACTTTTTATTTCCAGTGGTAAATTGTTTGTTCTTCAACCAAGCACAGTTTCACAGTGGTGCTACAATGATGTTTAGTTAGCGATGAGTGAAAGCCATGCATTCTTACATTGAGTTCTAAACCAAATGGTAAAAAAGAGACAAGTCATTCAGTAAAATCTAGAAGAAAAACTTAGCCATGCTACAGTTTTCACTGTGTGATGCCTTAAACATCCTGTAATTGAGGACCATGGGGTAAGATGCAAATGACCCCTCAAAGACAATAACTGTTTTAGCTACATGGCTTCTCAATGTCCACAACTTTTCTTTTTACTTTTATTTGCCTGAATGCAACCATAAAGAATAAAGGCAAACCCCAGTAGCTGTGGACATGTATGTTTCAGCCTCTTTTTGACCTTGTCAGCACAGCATTAGTGGATAATTTCTTACATTGTATTAGGACATTACAGTATCTAATCTAAGGTTGCCTGTTACTTCATTCTTATTTGTAAAGGTACAGAACAATTGCATCAAAACACAAAATGGGTTGATATTTATGCTGAATTGAGACAAAGCATGCCTACCTCAGTACTATCCGATTTAACCTGTAAAGGTACAAAAGTACATTTTTTATTCAAAACAGTTTACCACAGAAAGGACTTCCTCAACTCATATTCACAACTTGAGATAATTATCCCCTCCCTCCCCATTCAGGTCTTCATGCTCTACTTTAACGCTACAACTCCACACTACTACTCACCCACTAATCACAATAATATGCCTTAACTGTAAATCATTACCTTGGGCATGCTAAGCTGTAGCCATTCCTCTACATTTTGAGTTGACATTAATAACCATGTTTACTACACCTAGCCTAACATGGCCATTTAAAAGCTCTAGCCTATCCTAGACTTACTATTGCATAGCTCAAGACAGAAAGTAAAATAACTTCCTATCACTGCAAAGTCTGTCTAGCTTACTTGGTAAACTATGCATTTAAGCTGTAAACCATCATACCTACTTACTCTTAAACCCTATTTGACACTATATCCTTTTAAAACTACCCCAACCTACCTTTTCATAATATCTAATTCTTCACTTTCTCCCTTCTCCTCCCTTTACAACTTTTGGTTCTCCAACTACTATCTGTAATAGGTCACAGTTTCTTGCTGTAATATCCATACAGTAGACTCCATCTTATCCAGTCTCTCTTTATCCAGCCTCTGGGCTAAATAATGACAGACATTTCAGATTTAGACTTCATATTCATTAGAAAAATGCATACTAACACAGATCATGTTATTCTAGCTGATTTATAACCTGTAAATGCTATGTGTATGTTTTTTTCTGATTAACCAGACATTTATTTATCCAGCCTAAGGTCCGATCCCAGCGAGAATGGATAAGAGGGAGTCGACTTACCAAACTTTAACATCCCACCTACTTTCCTTTCTCAACAACTCCTTCCTCTATGCTCTTATACTTCTTTCATTCCTTACCCACTTAACCCACTTCTTCCATATCCCTTTCTCATCCCTTATCCTGTTTTTCTTCTCTTGTGTTTCACTGATTGTTACTACTAACATAAACCAGCAGCTCACAGTCTAATTATCCCCCAATAATATTGTACTATATTTATTGTAAAAGATCCTACTTGCAACTTAATATTTTTCTTTTGTTCTCACGTTTTGTTTTATAATTTTTATTGTCTAAACTTATGTATTAAATTATTTTACATGCATTTGGAACTTTCTCTCCCCAGGACTCTGATGAAAATAGGTCTCCCAGAACCCAGTCAGACATTCCCAGGAATCAAATATCAAAACAAACTTTTGGCTCATCACTGCAAGGATTACTCAAGTGTGGCTGAATGTATGCATGCAATTAGTCCCTCAGTGTCAGTGATTGATCTACTACAGTGCTTAGAATGGCATCACAACATTCCATTAGGAAACTGCCAAAATGGAACCAAATGTATAGTTTGTTCAGTTTATACAACTAATAAATAATACTTAAATAAAAAGTTGCTAGGACCTTTCAATAAATGCAACTAAACTTTACAACTGGCTGGCATCCACAGTTGGGAGTTAGATTGTAAACAATCAAGACATTTTTGGTCTCTACTGGGGCACAGTGATACATGTTACACAAGTTCTTTACATAAACTCTGTTATAAAACACTGCTAAACTATTAAAAATATAAACCAAAAGCAAGACCAGGCATGCGTGCCAAGAAGATACCACAATCATAACATACAGTAGACAAATGCTTTTGTTCCTTTATTACAGTTAACAGAACTTCATCAGATAACTACTCCACACACTTTCCTTTTAAAAACATTGCACATCCCTTTATTAAACCCAATTAACCAGTTAAAGTAATAGTAATAGTAAAAATATATTTGTAATTAAATAAAATTCTTGTTTTGTCTACAATAAAAAAACTTAGTAAATGTTTTTATTAAAACCATAGTAGCTCATTTAGCAGTTTATTAAAAATAAAAATGTATAAAAATTATATTGATCTAATATGCCATAAATAGTGACTGGATGACTGCAACAACTCACAAAACTCCTCAAATAGTAGCAAAACTACAAGTGTGGTTTACAAGTACAAATTAAATACATACTAATATAAATTGGTTTCCAACTTCCAAATCCCCTTGTTATATTAACTAGTGTCTGCTTTGAGTGCCAATAGGCTATTGGTGGATATTTTATCATTTAAACCAGGGGGTTGTGCAGCATTTCATTTACCCACAACTTTTTCTAAAATGCAAAATATAAACTTTTTAAACTCACAACATGTTACAGAGTGCCTATTAAAAAGTGCATTTGTGTTATCTTTCTTCCGGATAGCATACACGTGTTGGTATATTCTTTTCCTGAGGGTGTTTTTGGTCTTCCCTATATAGAAGGCAATACATGTTGTACACATAGCAACATAGATCACCCCCTTTGTATTGTAATCATAACATAAGTAGTGTCGTAATTAAATATATCGGCATTCTCTGCAGGCACCATATTTTCTCATTGTTCCATGTTTATTAAATTCATAGTTGATGTTTTTCTCAAATATTCTCTTCATGTTGTTACTGACAAATTGGGCCAAACACCGAAGATTGTATACAGAAAACATAAGTTGAAATGCTCCAAACACAGCCCCCCAGTTTCCAATGTGTTTAACTGTGGAACAATATGCATCATATTTAAGCACACAGTTAACTTTACCGGTAGAGTCCTTTGAGTCTGTTTTTGAATTTACAGTATGCTGAAAATCTGGATCTCTTCATAGGGAGCATACTTTCTTAGTCTACCCTTCAAGACTAAAGATTCTTGCAGTCTAGTAATTTCACAGGGTAATTTCTATCCTTGAACATCTCTAAGAGTTGTGTAGACAATCATCTGTGACCAACTTTGACAATCTTATCATCTGGCCCTTAACTAAATTCTTGTTCTACCAGTAAGGGTGGCTACTTTCAAAATGTAAGAAACTATTGGAATAGGTTGGTTTTCGATGTACAGAAAAATCATATCATTGCTTATACTTATTTTTTATAAAGGTGAACATCCAAGTAGTTCACACTATCCGCGTTGATCATGTGTGTGAAGATCAAAATGGTGGTGGAATTGATGTACTCCGTAAATTGTGGAATTTTTTGCTTGTTGTCATCCCATAAAATGAAAATGTCATCTAAGTATCTGAAATATTTGAAAATTGATTTCCTGTACACTGATTCAAAATATGTTGATTCTCCCACCACCACAGAACAATGTTTGCAAATACTGGAGCTGAGGAGGCCCCCATGGCTACTGCATTAGCTTGTCCATAGTATTCCACTGGAACCAAAGGTGTGACTCAGGACTAGGTCCATCTAGGTAGCCAAAACATGGATCAAGTCATGCACTATTTGACTTCCAAATGACAATGCTTCAATAAAATAATTTATTCCTTCGCCATGGGGAATAGACAGGAACAGATTTTTGACATCAATGCTGAGGAAGATGATGTTCTCTTTATACTCACAGTTTGCTAAACTTCTAAGCAAATGCCATGAGTCATTTAAAACATGACAACTCTTATTTTTTAAGAAACGATTAAATGAACCACTATGGTTTTAATAGAGACATTTAAAATAAGAATATTATTTAATTACAAGGATATTTTTACCATTACTTTATCTGGTTAATTGGATTTAATAAAGGGATTTGGAATGTTTTAAAAGGGAAGTGAGGCATGGAGTAGTTATCTGATTAAGTTAAACCATAATAATGGAATGACAGTGCTTAACTACTGTATGTTTTGGTCATGGCTTTCTTGGCACTCACACCCAGACATGTTTTTGGTTTACAAACTCTGCTATCTAAAACAGCCACTCAAAATAAGAACTCTATATAGCTATAATTATGGTACCACCAGTGAAAGACTGCTCATGACTCACAGATAAAGCACAACATGTGCATGGGACTTACGTTATTGTACTGACTGCAGTTGAGACATGGGAGCTTATCTGATGATTGCATAAAGAGTGGAAAAATAAGATTAGTGAAGTCTCCATAACCTAAAAGGAAAGGCCCAGATTTTTGCAGAGCTGGTAGTTAATGATACCCCACATACTGAGCCTGTGGACATAGCTAACCTGTTGGCCAACAGGTTCTGTGAAATCTTCACTCCACTGTCCCAGCCACATGTACCCCATGACATCCCTACTACCTGTCCCCTACCTTGTATCTCTAAAGAGCAGCTTATAAATGCCCTCTGTAAAACCAAAAATACAGCATCTTTAGGACCTGAAAACATCCCAAGCAGTGTCCTACATGGGCTCCAACATGAATTAGCAACACCATTGGGTACTTTTTTCAATCATAGTCTAAGCACCAGCTTTGTACCAGCGGAATGGAAAACAGTCAATGTTATTCCCTTGCTCAAAGGTGGTGCTTCTACTGACCCTGGGAACTATAGACCTATTAGCCTGACTAGCCTTATCTGCAATGCCATGGAATAAATCATCATGGACCTTATCAACAAAGATATAGGTAATCTCCACACCCTTGACCCTACTCAGTTTGGATTTGTCAAAGGGAGATCGTACTTGTTAAACCTGGTGGATTTCGAGACAGTCACCAAGGCCCTGGACAATGGGAAATCTGTACATACAGTCTACCTGGACTTAGGCAAGGCATTTGGCAGTATGCCCCCACTTAGACATCATTGACAGAGTCACCCAACTAGGCATCAACCTTTATATCATTAGATGGGTCACTAACTGGCTCACTGATAGAACTCTTAGTCAAAATAGGGGACTCCACCTCCAACAGCAGACCTGTAACCAGTGGTGTTCCAGAGGGATCAGTCCCAGGACCTCTACTGTATGGAATCTATTTCTCTGAAGTACAAGCAAAAACTAAATGTCTGTGGCTGGCAAAGTTTGCTGATGACTGCAAACTGGGAATAGTCATAGACTCTCCAAATGATGTCAACATCCTACAAGAGGGTCTTAAACAAATGATTGGTGCCAAAGTCATGGCCTTAAACTCAATGCAAAAATATGTATTATCATTCCTTTCAGTAAAAACAATGTTCCTTCTAACTACCACATCAATAGCAACATCTTAAGTATGCACTCAGTGGTGAGAGACCTGAGCACACAGGTTGACAGCAACCTTACCTTTGACCACCATATCTCCATAGTGGTAACAAAGGCATTCTATATTGTTCATCTGATAAGTAAGGGCATTGCCTCCAGAAAAAAAGAAGTTATAACCTCCCTGTTCTCCTCCCTCATTGGGCCAATAATTGAGTACAATGCCCTTTTGGTATGTACCTTTCTAAGCACCTGCAGCAATTGGAGAAACCACAAAAATTCCTCACAAGGAAAATTCCAGGTCTTCACCATCTGTCCTATGGGGATGGTCTGAAATCACTGTCACTTTATTCTGCTTCATAGAGACTACTCAGAGGTGATCTCTGCCTCGCATACAAGACAATCTCTGACCCTGCATTATTGGAAATGCTCCATATCCAAATGGTACAAGGGTTACTTGCTCTAAAGACCTTAACCTGGCATGTGACATTAATAAAACCTGCTGAAGGGACAGATTTGTCCCCCAGAGGTTACCATACCTGTGGAACAGACTCCTACTTCATGTCAAACAGAGCACCTCATTGGCACTATTCAAATGCAATCTGGACGTTTGGATGGGTGACCTTAAATTCACCCCAGGGGTTCCACCTGTGTCCCTCTTGGACAGGGGCAATAGGTGCTGATTGTGAAAATAAGGGTAAGAGCTCTAAGGCCATTAGCCCAGTAACTTCCTATGATCCTATAAATTAGACCATTTAAGTCTGGTCATGATTTATAGGCCAGGTGACCAACTTAAGGGGTCATATTTGTACAAAGATATAAAAATCCTTTGAGGAAACTGAACAGTCCAATAGGTCCTGCAGAGCTTTTAGACATTTAGCCTAAACACCATACAAGACCTGTAGAAATCCAACATTTAGTGTGTACTGTGTTGCCAAACCAAGTAAGACCACCTTCACATCAATGAAATGTCACTATCTGAACTGGAAACACTGGTGATCACCACCCAGATAGGACTTTTACAATCTTTACCAAAATTTACTGATGTTGCAGTATCTGAAAACAAGCATGTTGTAATTATGAATAACAAGGAAACCTAAAACTAACTGAAAATAAGATCTTAAAACAAGCAGCAAGCCCAGAAATCTGGTAGGAATTGTGCAGCTTTTAAGACTCAGCAGTATTTAATGCATGCACTACAAAATACAATCTTGGGAAGCAATAGCCTGTGAAAAATGCATCTGCAACTACCATAAACCCAAACTATATCCAGTGTCACACTGATACAAACAGGTACATTTTTCTCCCATGTTCAAATGTAGTTTCAGATTCTTAAATGTTATAAAACATTGTAACAAAATATAAACGTAGATGAGCTCCCTACCTTTTCCTTTTGTGCTTTATACATTCAGAGCTTCAATCCTGGGGTCCTGCTGCCATTTGTATACTGAAGTTATTAAACTACCTAAAACATTATTCAAAAGCTGCCCTAAAAAGTTAGTTATACTTTATCCATCACCATACAACTTTAGAAAGCAAGATGCACCATAATAGTCAGTGTTTCACAAATCTGAATAAATTGCAAGTTTTACAACTACACAGCACCAAGTCACCAAACACACTATCCAAAATTAGTAATTTAATGTCAGACTTGGCAGTCATACTAATCAAAAACACAGCTAGCTACCTTGAAACATTTTCATTTTATTCAGCTTTCGCTAGTCTGACTTCATAACAAATCACAATACCTTTCCCGTATGAACTACTTTCTAGCACTGGAGGACTTACTTATGCAGACATTTAATAACCATCTTAATCTAGTTTCTGAGATCACAAATAGTGCACTTTGCATTTCTAGTTACTGCATGCAGAGTATAGTAATGGCATAGCAAACATAACATGTACCATTAGTATTTGCATCTCAACACCAAATATGCCAAATGATGTAACCAGATGTAATCAACCTTCATGACTACCCCTCATGACTGAGCAAAAACTAAAAGCTTCCAGAATAAAATGACCTCAGGTCTCAAAAAAATTAAAGTAAACATCCTCCAAAAATTGAAAACTAATACAAAATTACCTTACCTATTTGAAGATCTTCAACCCCAGGATTCTTTAACCTACAAAAGAACTTGAAATTCAGAGACAGAGAGAGAGGGGGAGAGAGAGCACCCCCCACCCCCACAATTTGGCACTAAAGAGGTCACAGTAGCTCTCTCCCTACTGCACAAAAATTTAAAGCCATAAAAGTTAAGATTTCCTATCTTTGGTGATCTTCAATCCTGGGGTCACAGCAACCAATGGAATAGTATGAGATGATATCCATGCTTCAGGTTCAAAAGCACATTGCTTCTTATATACAGAATCACAACATTCTTAATGTCAAATCAGTAGCATAGCAAGTACAAAACCCAAATGCACAAGGGGTGCTCTGTTATTAGCTAAATGCAGATTTAATATGGAACCTCTGCAAATGAGGTGGTGCTTACAAAATCAAATGTCAAAAGGTTTGCACTTTGACAGGCTCCATAAATCTCCAAGCAGAAAGATTCCTTTAAGTAGCAAGACAGCATTTATTACAAAAACACCTTTCCAACAGCTGCTCAAAATGCTATCAGTCTAATTGTGATACAGGTTTTTCAATCAATTCTTATTTAATGTAAAACACACATATTTTTTACCTCATCTACAGCTATACCAAATACATTCAGTGTTACACCCTCACTCAGCAGCAGTACAGATCAGAAATCCTTTAGATGTACGGTGATGGGTTCTTAACAGGCAAGCAGTTTTCAGGTAGATTGGAAAGTAAAAACGTTGTCCTACCTTTGAGGTCTTCAACCCCAAGATTCTTTAGCTTACTTGCAGATAAGACTCTGAACAGACACAGTGTTATCAACATTTCAGCTTAAATGCATTCTCATTTTTCTACACAACTAGAGAGACGTGCAAATGTAAGAGCCCTACTTTCCTGTAACAGTGAATATTTGAATTCCCTGCTGCTTCAGTTGTATTGTGGGTTATCTGTCAAGGTAACTCACTACTGGCAAGCTTTCAAAAGCCAAGGTTCCCGTCTTTCTTTGAGGCTGACTGGCTGAGCATATCCTGACAGAGAAGCCTACAGCTGCCACATGAAGGGTGTTCAGGCTGTTTCATTAACACAAAAGAGGAAAGTACCCGAATCTAGAATCATTTAGCAAGAGTAAATTCACAGCCAATTAATATCACATTACAACCAAATCCAACTGCCAAATCAGAGGCTGAAACCCATCTTAGTTATGCGCATTCTGGGGGATGGCGGGTGAGTGCTGCCACTGAGGTAGCGAGAAATTCAAACATCTACTGTTAAAACCAAGTAGGACTTGTGCAACTGTACCATATTCATCATTCCCACTGCCTTAGTGCCATTTTGAGTAGATTCCCAAACATAGGTGAAAGAATACAGATCCAAGAGCTCTAGAGAATGGGCCTAGCAATGCCTGCTCTGGACCTTGAGAGGGAATTCAGTTTTGTAAAGGTATGAATAAAGGAACAGGTTGCTGCCTCTAAAATGCTTCTAGGTTCCTCCCCTTTCCAATATACCAGAGGATAGGGGCCCAGCAGAGTGAGCTTTAACCTTGTCTGGACGATTTATCATAGTGAGATTAAAAGAAAATAGCAGAGGATTAGTTTGCTTAGACAGATCGACCTCTCTTAGCCTCCATATAGGAGACAAATAATAGTTAAGCATTCCTAAAGGGCTTTCTTTTGTCAAGGCAGTACCTGAGTACATCCAAGATATGTAGAATCTTTTCCCGTTTTTTTTTTTTGATCAGGATAAAACACTGGGAGACTGATGGTTTTATTAAAATGTAAATTCAGAAACAACTTTAGGCATGAATGATTGATTAGTGTGCAACAACCCTGTCCTTGTGAAATTCCAGTGGTAGCTTGCAGCTCAAAGATTCGCCTTGCAGAGAGCAGATTTTCATTGCTGACAAGGAATGAACTGTAAATTAGCCAAAGAGGCCTGGCTCAGGAGGCAAGGTCAATTTTTTAACAAAGCTAAGATCCCATGGAGGAGGAATTTACTTTCAAGGGGGTCTCGTGTGCAGCACAAGAGAGACTAGAGAGGAATCTATCGGCAGACAAGCAGAGATTGTAGAATGCTTCTGTAAAAGTATATTTTGTGGCAGTCGCCAAGTAGCTCACACATTTCAAAAATTAGAGGGGTTGAAACCATTTCAGGACCTCTGCTATTGGCTAGGGATAACCTAAAAAACTACTTGTAATCATAACATTTTCTAGTTGAAGGTTCTTGCCTCCTTAAATACCTGCTGCATATGCTCATGGAGCAGCTACCTTGGCAGTCAGTTGCAATTGTTGTAAGTTGGGGTGTACCCTTCACCCCTGATGCTGTGTGAACAAATCCAGTCTGAGGAAGCTTGTGGTAGTTGCCCTTGGACAATTCCATTAAAAGGAAGAGCCAACCTTGTTTACTTCATAAAGGGGGTTATCACAATAACCATTGGTAATTCTCTCTGAATCTTATGAAGTACCTTGGGAATCATTGGAAAGGGTAGAAATGCATACGGACATTCCAGACTATGGGAAATGAGCACTTTCCAAGCATGACAGAATTTTTTTTTTTTGTTGTCTGGTTTGAAAGGAGGAAAATAGATCTACTTGAGATGTTCTCCACATCTTTATCAAGTCCTGGAAGACTTCTACATGGAGCTCCCACTTTTTAGGAAGTGTCTAGGCTATGCTTATTCTGCATAAAACTGTTTCACTCTGATGGAACATGCAATGCCTAAAGAGTTAGAATGCTAGGACTTAAACTTTCATTGCCAACCAGCAACAAGGTTATGACCTTGTACCCCCTTGCTTTTTCAGGTACCACATCATAGTGTTGTCTGTGGCCACTAGAAGAGGACCCAGTAACCGAAGAACTTTTAAGGTATGAATCACTACCAATATCATATGTTTATATGCTTTGGCATGTCCTGAATACCCCACAAGCCTTGCACTTTGACTACCATTGACACTGCACCCCATACAAAATCTGAGGAGTCTGTCTGGGGAGATTGGACTTTAGTCTGAAGAGAAAGGGAGGGTGAACTGGATTCAAATACAGTTGATGCCTCCATCACTGCAATTGCAATTTCATAAATACCAGTACTGTTAGCTGGAAAACCAACGGATGAAAGTGCTGCATCCAACAGTTTTGTGTTTTCCAGGGAGGAGCTAAAGACAGAGCAGATAAGGACGCTAGAGGTGATGGAAATGAAGTGCCTGAGAAGGGTGGTAGGATACACTCTGCGGGACAGAAGAAATGAGGACATAAGAGCAGAAGCCAAAGTAGCTCCAATTGTAGAAAAGATCAACTAGAACAGATTATGGTGGTTCAGACACATGCAGAAATGCAGAAGACAATCTGGTGAACATTTGGGACAGGCAGGAAGAAGGTAATAGGAAGCAAGGACTTCCAATAAAGAGGTGGATGGACTGTGGGAGAGAGGATCTGTGACAGCCAGGCATGTGTCAAAGGCAGAAGTGTGGTATTGAATCGAGAGATATGGCGACAGTTAACACAATACCCCTACCCAATGTAGAAAATGTGAAAAAAAGGGGGATAATGATGATTCCATGGTAGAGCACTGATTTCCCTGGACCTTCTTTCAGACTCCACCAGGGAGTGTTGTCTGTTTAAGTAACTTTTGCTCAGAGTCACACAGTTAAGCAATGGAGGCTGAGGGAATCAAATTTGTGCAGAGGAAACAGCTACTTTATCTTCTAAGAAGGCTAGTAGACTTTTCTGAGAATTCTTCAAGTATCATTGAATTTCTCAAGTGTAGTATGGTTAGGAGTATCATAAGGATAACGCATGCTATGAGGCCTAGAATTTTGAGAAGCACTCTTGCTGAGGCCATGTCTAGAAGAGAGAAATAAAAAAGAAATGCCCTGATAAGTTTTTGTCTTCTGGGAGGAAAACATATCTTACTGTGTTTATCAAATACCCCAGGAAAACAATTCATTGACAGAGTGTGAAAAACTTTGAAGCCCAGGTAAAAAAGGAGGGATGTGACCTTGTCTGAACACTTCATTCTGCTGAATACATAATCTGCACAAATTAGCAAGTCCAATAATCTAAAACAAGGAAAAATGTTGATGCATAGGGTTTTGCAGTAGTCAACCACTGATGCCAGACACTTTGTAAGCACACACGGTGCAATGGCTAACCAAATACATAATAGTATCCGATAGGAATCCAAAATTAGGCACCGGAGACCAGCAGTTCCAACACACAAGTAATTTAATGTCAAACACAGCAAAAGGAACACACATCCACAAATAACATCCTTCAGGAAGTCATGCACCCATGGTAACTGTCAATATGATAGTTACCATGGGTGCATAACATCCTTCAGGAAGTCATGCACCCATGGTAACTATCATATTGACAGCACACCCCTTAGAGTTGACCCGGTAGTCAGGGATTTGGGGACATACATGCATTCAGTAATCTAGCCTTTAACTAGCACATGTATACATTAGTGAGGACATTGTTCTATATTGCACAACTTATAAACAACGGTATGGCATCTGGGTCCAAGAAGCCATTGTTCCACTGTATTCGGCATTAATCAGACCTGTCATTGAGAGCAGTATCTACTTAGGCAGGCATATCCAACATTTGGAATGTCCACAGAGGTTCCTCACTAAAAGGACAGGTATGTATCCTAGAGACTATCCATCTCTGGAATAGTCTTCCCCCTCCATGAAAGCAGAGTTCCTCCCTAACCTAATTCAAGTGCAACTTGGACAATTGGATGGGGAACAGGAAATTCATCACTGGTTTGGCACCTATGTCTCTAATGGATGCAGGCAACCTGTAAAAAGGTTCATCTCCTATGCCCTTGCTTGTAAATGTTTCATTTCCCAAGGTCCTGCTTACATTTATCAAGGGTACCTGAGCTTGTCAGATATTTGGGATGCATGGCTAGGCTTAAAAGGGCCCATGTGGTCATTAGCCTAGTAAATACCTATGAACCTATGAACCTATGCAGAAAACTGGTAATGGAAGCCAAACACAGCAAATCTCAAAATTGTCCTGGAATTGGGAGCAATAGGAATCCAAGCATACTTGAGTCACCTTGAAACCATGGTCTAAAAGCAACTATAGGATAGAGTAATATGAACATTTTGAATTTTGGAACTTTTACAGAAGTGATTAGAAAGGTAATATCTGGGACATGTCTCCAGGAGTGTTATTTTAGTAACAAAAAGGTTCTGGAGTAAAATCTTTTGCATGTATCACAGGTACTGGTTAGATTAGCTTTGCTTCTAGCATGTGATGGAGCACTGGAGGAAACAGCTGTCTGGTCTGCTGGAATTCTACTAAAGGGGGAGGATTTTTTTTATCCTCTGCCAAGTGTATCCTCTCCAAAATAATCTAAAAATCCATCTGCTTGAGACTTCTGACCAGGCTACATGATTGTGCCTGGAGAAGGAAGAGAAGAGGGGAGGGGTGCTTTGTTACTTTGCACTTTTATATGGTACATTTTTCAAAAAGGAACCCCTCTAGTTTAGTTCAACGAATTCTCCTGGCATTTCCTTTTTGATGCCAGACTTGTTTGGCTAAGATTTTTTTGTTTGTTTGTTCTACTCCTTGAAAGACACATTGTTTGGGGAACGATGACCCAAACATCAACATTTCAGCTTTTAAATCATAAGCTTTGGTTACATAACCAAGCCCAGTCTTAATACCACAGAAGCAACATTTCAAGATTTATCTGCACATACAAGCACACCTCAAAAAACATGTTTCCAAACCAGAGTCATACTAGAAATAATTTTCATACAAGACACTTGTTCTGCAGGAAAGGATACAGCAAAATCATTCAAACTGCATGTATAGTGGAAAATGAATTTCTACATATAGTCTTGATAATTTAACAACTAAAGGCTAGATTACTAGAGGCAACCCTAATCCCCCAAAGATCTAAATATTTTCCCTCTATATCAGGAGGCTTTGGTTAGATGAAGGCAAGGATTTATTTGAGCATGGGAGACAACAACTAGGTCAATCATCAAATGAGAAGAGACTTCAAATATTTGAGGAGACACTATTTTCTTTGAGTCTTTTTAAGAAACTGCTAGAACAGACACTGGTATCCTATAGGCAGCTTTAACATTTTACAAGGCTGGTGATAGTGGGATAACCACATAATTGGGCATCATGTCATATACCCTGCCTAGCTTTGGGGTAGTTCCCAAATGCTCCCAAGCAAAATCACTACATCAAGTAAATCTGAGAAAAAGTGAAAGTACATTTCTGCAAGTAATCTTGCAAAAGTAAATGTTTGAATGCTCACTGCTGTAGTAGCAAAGTTATATGGGTTATATCCTGTCAAAGATACAACAGCAGGCCATCTTCCAAAGCTTCAGGGCATCTTCCATATGCTCAAATTGTCAGGCAGCTCAAGCCGGGATGAATAAAAGACAAGTTTGGGTATCAAGCTCTTCAGAGCTTTCCTGCCATCAAAGGGGAAGGAGATTGAGCCCTGAAAGGACATTGTTAGAAAGAAAATAACCACATCCACAAACACCACAGTAAAAAACTAGGGGGATGGAAGGAGGAAGTGGCTAATGCAGCACTGATCATTTGAACATCTGTTATAGTAAGTTAGCTTACAAAACTGGATTTTCATCATATTGATCAGCACTGCAGCAGTCTTTGCTAAATTGGTAGATTACCCTAGCTTGCTACCTTTGGAAGGTGGAAGGAAGAGAGTCTAGAAGCCCCTGAAATATGGGGCTTGCAAAGCCTGATCTAAACCTAGAGAAGGAATCAAGCTTCTAGTGCATTGTAAAAGTATGAACAGATGAATAAGTTGCAGCTTCTAGAATACTTCTACAATCCCTTTCCAAAAAGTCAGATGAAGCCAAGGCCCTGGTAGAGTGAACCTTGACCTTGCCTGGAATTTTGTGTGGAGCACAAAAAAAGTAATAGCCTTAGACAACAGTTTGGAAATAGTCTGTTTTGACACAGGTTGCCCCCTCTTGCATTTTGTATTGACAGGCTACCCCCTCTTACATATTGTTTCAACACAGGTTGCCCCCTTACATTCACACAAATGAATAGTTGATCCAAAGATCAGTTAGTTCTGTCGAGAGTACCAGAGTTGCCTGTGGACATCCAATGCATGGAGTACCCTCACTGCCTCCTTTTTGGGTTAAGAAAAAAAAAAGACTGGAGAGATGGACTAGCTAAGGCTATATGATTACCAATTATTTGGTGTTAACTTAGGTTTTTCACTTTCCAAAGGAGTGTGACTAGACTTATCTAGGGAATTGCTATTGTCCTAAGATTCCTCATTCTCTGAAAACAAAGATGTTCAGATCTATCACTATTGTAGTAGCCTTAGCTATACTGTTTATAGCCAGCCAAAGAACAGCCAGCTTCCAAAACTTCATGGTATCTTCCATATGCACAAAGCTTGATCAGCGATGACAAACAGAAGTTTGGGTGTGAAGCCCTTCAAAGCTTTTCTGCCATCAAAGAGTACACTCCTTTGAGGCTTGAGGATCGACAGTCTATTGGTACTTTCCTCTGTTTTCTTATTTAAGTTCCTGTTTTATCACTTTCTTCAGGAAAGTTTTAAAGCTAGGATGCTGTGTTTTAGAGGACTGTCATGAGACTAACATACTTTTAAACTGAGAGCTCATTTTTCCTGCCACTTTAAAAGTGGAGTAATGCAAATAAACATTTTCTGTCAAGACATTATATTTATTTTACTTCAAGAGCTGGCACAGGGCTTTAATGGGATTTTACTGCATTTCTGTCAAAAAAGACTTTTGATGATGAAAAGTTTGGCATTTGCTGCGTCTCTTCTCTGGGAAAGACAAGCTTTTTGACTTGACCATTAAATAAATTACCAGTCCTGTGGTCGGTCAATACTTCCATTCACAAAAAGAAAAAATTAATCCACCTTTGCCACCACAGCACACTAGCAATTTGCCTCAGTTGCAGGTGGGTGACTCTGCTGTGGCCATTTGTAACAACCCTTTATCTTTTATCCCAAGCCCTCTGGTGGAACACCTACAGCAACTATAGACAAGGGGGGGTTAGCTGCATCTTCTTCAGTTGCTGGGATCCCCTTGGTAGTCAAGGGAGAAACACTCTGTCTATTCTTGGAGGGGGAACATGGAAGGTGTTTGTGTCAGAATGGTGCACCCATTCCTGGGAAAGCTGCTAATTCCATTAGCAACACAGTTGGCCCCATTGTTCCTGTCAAAAAGAAATAGAAAAACAAACATGCATCTACTCCTCCTCATTTCTTTGTTTAGGAGTAGTTTACAGAGTCAGGCTGCTGATCCTTGAAAAGCATGATCTGGTAAAAGAGGTATACCTCTTTCTGAAGAAATTCATGATTCAGAATCTGAACAGAAAGATGCAGGGTTTTATCCAAAGATCTCTGACTCAGTACAGCTCAATTTGTCATCCTCCTTGTGGAAGTTCCTCCTACTGAGACTATTGTTAGAATGTACCAGTGCTTTCAGTGGGAGAACACTGAAGTTTCTCATTCAAAATACTGTTACAGAAAGATTTTTCAGATGTTACACCCATTCATCCTGTTCTGTCTGCTTTACAGATGTGTGCATTACAGCCTATAATTTTCCTAATAGTCGGCCAGCTGTCCCTAAAAAGGCAGATAGAATGTATAAAGTGCCTTAGTCTTAAATTGTTATACTATTCCCAAACTTGACCCAGCCCAGCAGCTATAGTGCTGATTGGTCCAACTGCTGCCAAGTACCTAGTCAATTCCAATCCTACCATTTGAGAAGGATGGGAACATTGATAGGTACTGAGAAAGTATATACTTCTGCAACTTTGATTTTCAGAATTTTGAATTCTCAGGCTCATTGTTCCAACTAATTGGGAAAATGAGGAATGTTTTTTCTGCAGTTTTGTGAGAAAAATTCTGCTTTAAATAATTTAGTTTCTTCTATTAAACAATTGACTTCCCATTGTTTCCAGTGAGTGTAGGACTGTTGATACTTCTTCCGGTGCTATGGCCACTGTTACTGTTTTGAGGTTTGCATGGTTGCATTCTCAACCTCACAGATGAGATTTTAAATTCAACCTTGGGCAGAGATTTAGTGTGTGTTCCCTCTGCTGCTGAGATGATTCAACAAGCACAATGCAAAGGGGCAAACTGGTATAGGGAATCCAAGATTTTTCAGTCCATTACCAAATTTTTAAAGGGATTTTCTATCTCATTCAATTTTGGAAAAATCAGGACAGTTTCAATAAAAGACAGGTAAACAGACATTAAAAAGGAATGGCAAGGGGTTCCAAAAACAAGTCTGGAACCTCCCAAAACCAAGTACAGTCCAACAAGACTGAATAACTATTCAAGAGACCTTGTGTGATCTACTCCCACCCTGGCCCCTTCTTCCAGAAAGTCTGAATCTCCTTCTCTCTCACAGTTTCAGACAAATGAATTCAGAAAAATCAAAGTTGCAGATGGCAGGAGAGGAAATTCTTCCTTTCCAGTGGATTTTTCCTTTGTCTCAAGATCAGACCTTTTGTTTCCACCAGTTTTTCACCACATGCTGCTCCAAGCAGTGGTAGAACAAGTTCCTCCTTCTCAAGTGGGGAAGGGTTTTCATTCAAAAATGTTCCTAGTTCTAAAGAAAAAAATGCTTATAGACAAGTTCTGGATTTTTCTTTCACAAACCTGTTTGGGATATTGTCCAAATTCAAAATGACCCCTCTTCACAACCTGTCACCAGAAAACTAGTAGAAAAATGTAACATAACTTTAAGATCTCTTTTATCCAGACTTCAGACCTTTAAGTTTGTGTGTGTCTGGATCACATTATCAGTTCTCTACCTTACCCTTTGGATTGTGAACACTCTTGGTGCGGAGAATATAGTAGCCAGTCAAGTTATAGCTCACTGCAGGCTACAGGGTAGCCACATTTTTCCATATTTGGATGACTAGTTTATCTTTGCAGAATATTTTTCAAAGTGTCAGGAATCTCATACTTAGGTGAGCGATCTTGCACAAGCCTGGGATTCCAAGAGGGCATTCTAAAGTCTATTTTGGTGACTTCACACTGGATTGGGTTTCTGGGGTGTCAGACAACTCAGTTCAAAGCTTTTCTTCCACAGGAACTATAGACCTATGTTTAGATCCATTTCCAGTGTTTCCACTGACTTCATTCACTGCGAAGGTTAGATATTGATTATAATTATGAGACAATAGGAACACCGACTAAGAAACCATCAGGACTCCTACTGACAGAGGATGAAAAGAAGGCGGAAAGGCCTATTGACTTGCTATAATTACAAACTGACTTTTACATCTAGAATTAAGAGAGCAGCTATGCCCTTTTCATAATGGAATATGGCAACAACCCCCCATCATGGAGGAAGGCCAAGAGTAAAAGATTAGCCCACTCATCTATTTTATCTAGTCAGGATTCCAGTCAGCAAGCAAAAGTAGCCCTCTCAAAGTTTGTGCAGAAAATCCAATGAGCAATTGCAGAACTGCAGACCCTAACTGTGAGGGTAAGAACTTGAGAAGCAAATGAAAACCACCAATGTGTTCCAGGGAGCATATCCTGCCCAGCAACATGGCAACAACATAATCTCAGTTCTTTATAGATAAAAGTCTTAGAGTTATTAAGAAACCAAGTTTGAAAAAACATATCTGGTTTCATAAGTAGGAGTGGACATTTGCCACAGAACTGCACTGAAACTGCAGAGACTGGGTAATGCGAAACAACATTCCTGTCAACCAGGCAGAATGGCAAAAAACAGACAAGGAATTACATAAAGGCTGACTGACAATTACAGGTAACCCTCAATACATTTCAGGAAAACAGCCAAGAAACTAAGTGATACACATGTCAAAATATTTAAATCTAAATATTCAGAGCATACAGAACTGGAGAAAAAGCAGAAAACTAATCTATGGCAATACAGTCAAGAACTGTCTTATTAAACAGCAAACAACTGTTTGCTAAGTAAATAAATCCACAACATTTTTATGACGCAAAAACATACCCTGCAAGTATTGCTTTCTGAAAGTGAATAGAGGAAGCAGTTGCCTTCAATGAAGGGCAATGAGTAACAATTACCAGGCCTTACAAGAGATTTTGAATGAAAAGTTAATATCTCATGAGAATCTTAACTTACCTGGAGGGAACTGAAGTGAACCAAGTCTTTCACCATAAAGACAACTAAACACTTATGTTCAGGCATTAGCCACTAAACTACCAGGAGACTCAACAAAATAAGTTGGTACAAGTGAGACAGGAGTGGAACTACAAAATAATGCTAGTCAGTACAGCATTGAGAAAATTAGACAAAGCAGCAAAAGATGTTCAAATTCAGATGGCTCGGACACACCTCCATGCTAAACTAGAGGCAGGGTTACCCTGAATATCAAGACTGAGCACTGGCCAGTCAAGATATCACTGGGTGCCGTTATATGCACCAAACTTAACTTCCTCTTAGCATTCTAAAAGTTTCACCCTGTAGAAAACCTGGAGATCAAGATACAGAGAAATGTCCTTAAGCTGCATAATTGAAGAGGCAGTATATAATGTTTAAGATCAACAGAAAACAGCAGCTTTAATATACTAGCAGAAAATGTGAAGGTTTTCTAAGTTACATTACAAATGTAAATTGTACTCATTGTGCAGCATGCTCTTGCTAGATTGGCTTCCTCCGTACTTCTGAAGTACATCTATAGTACCTCAGTTTAATATCCTTTAAGTGTTCTGTTTTCTGTTTCTACGAGGAGAGTATATGCATGGGATTTATGTGGTGCAGGCACTTGTTCAGGTGTTACTACTGTAACTATTGCAGTAAACTTCATTCCCCATCGAGAAATTCACCTCTAGTTCCTTTAACTTAATCAGGTTCTGGCAGTCCGAACCAAGGGTGTGGAATGCACAATCTACAAAATGTCACTGATGACATAAAAATAATAAAATCTTAATCTATGGCTTGCCACATTTGTAAAGTACAAGATCAGCTATAACATTAAAAGTACAAAAACACTTGAGAGATATTTAGAACACTACAAAGCATGCTAATGGACTACCATCACTTAAATTGGTGCAAGGCAGAATTGGTTTTGTATAATGAATCTGTACAAGTTTCTATAACTTTATTCCACTGGAGCAACTAAAAAAGCACTGTTCCTTTCCTTAATGTCTACAGGGTATAGTAAACACGTCAGCTGTATTGTTATTATCCCTAGTTAAAGAAGTCGCCTCTCTCTACCTGCAAACAGAGGCCACACTTGCAAGTGGTGCAGGAGGGTATGCTGTCATGTCTGCATTGTGCAGGTTCATTAAAAGCTGTTAAAAGCAGTTTAATGGATTAGATTTATCTCCTGACTGCACCAAATGGTAATGAAATACACAATCACATTCATCTGCTCAATTTTGTGATATGGGCTCTTCCATGAATTTTTTGGCTTTGTTCAAAAGTGTTGATCCATGAATAGCAGAATAAAATGGAACATTAACTTATTCAAGGCCAGGCTCAGCAGATAATCCACAATCAAGTGTTTTAGTCCACATTTTACTGGACATACAATATCATTATTGTCAGGTTTGCACATCTCTGCCTGTCTGGTATTCTAATAGACACATCAGTCATAAAGTGTTCAACTACTTGTCAGTCGATTGAACATCTCATAGGGATGAATAATACTAGAGGATGCAATGCAAGTTGTATTGAAGATTTTGGAGCAACATCCACAGTGCAGTTGCACTTCCGGAGAAGCACAGATGTGAACTGAGTTTGTACATGGTAACAAGTCTTAACTATGTACTGCAGTAGAGTTATGGGTAAGACAGCTCTTTATACATATGAGGGATGTGGCACTGTCATACTGGGACATGCTCCACTCCCACTGCCTCCTTGCTTCCTGTGGAAATTGAAGCAACACTCATTTGTTACAAATGTTCATTGTATCTGGCATAACAGCACAGTATTAAAATATCTCGAAGGTCTGGCCTAGGATCAAAGCCATTCACAACAGAAGGGCTGTGCCAGTCACGTATCAAGAAATGAAAAAGGTATGTCATTGAAGTTGTTCAGACATTTGCAGAATTTTTTGCCTAAAGCTATGTTACTAAGTGATTAAGAGGCTGCTACATTCAAACTTAAAACAAAGAGGAAATAACCAGAGACAGAGACATTAATATCCCTAGGGTAGCTAGGGATGACTGAAACAAGCAACAAATTCATAGGACTTGCCTTCAACAGCTGAATGTTCAATTGTTAGAATGCCAACTATAGTTAAACACGTATTTCTTTAAAATATACAGCAATGACCTTTAAACTCTATATTTAAGCAAATAAAAATAGTTCAAGACAGTGGTTGCCTTATTTTGTAAGTGAATCACTAAACCCAGTGTACTATTACCAGTTTGGTTCCACATATCAAAAGCTTATGGACATAGCAGTTAAACAACTTAGTTTACTTATTTTAAGGACTGACCATAGGTCTTGTTTTCAGCAACATACTCTACACAGGAACACCGGAGAGGCAGGTGAAATCCTGGGAAGCCAGAATTATTTTATATTGTGGCTCAGTATATAGATTTGGGTGCAGATGAGATGTTGGCTCTAATCCAAGACAAGTGTTAGCAATGTATTTCAACTGAGACCCATTTGATGACCAGTCATGCATAGGACTACGTAGTCCATGACAGCACAAATTTTGCTGGCGATAATCTAAATTCTACATTATAGGTGGTAGAGTGCAACTTTGCTGCCATATTAGTAGTCAATAATAGTAAGAAAGTAGGAAAAATTAGGTCAGTATTTGCCAAATATCAGTGACAACTGGTTAGGGGTGCAAACTAAAAGGACTACAATATAGATGATTGAAACCAGGAATAGTTCACTGGACCTGGAGACATCCTGGAAGGGTCAGTAGATATGCAACATTCAGCAAAGGACCTCCCAATGTATCAAATCTCAAACTACAGCTTGGCGATCAAAGCAGCCAAGAAATGCCAAGACCAGGAGTGACTACATGAGCTGTTCTGGCTCTGTCTAAAACATATGGAGCCAGTGGGAGAACTCTGCTCAAGAGGCCAAGGCCAGTATGGGCATTTAAGTACAAGACAGTTATTTAAATGCATGTGTAAATTAGCACTAAATTGCCAAATATCAATGAAAAATGCTTCCAACTAATTTTCTTATGTACATGGCAAAGCATACTACGAAGTGCCAAGCAAATGCTTTGACTGTTTATAAAGTCAAGCTTACATATGAAACCTGGATAAAAAAACAGCAGTTATTAAATTGCAGAAATGAATACTTTTGTAATAGTGGGACTGCAGATGCCAGCTTCCTGCTTTAGAAGAGTTGGGAAATTTTACAAGGCATCAAGCACTCTGTACCTTAGCCTAGTAGGTCTGATTGTGATGTATCTTAGATGAAGAAATGGATAGGAAGAATGCTTCGTCTAGAACTGAAATAGGTGGCATGTACCACTACATGCATGTCAAGGTAAGCCCACGGGGTAGTCTGAATCATTACCACTAGCTTTAAACACCATAAAAGCAAGCCTCTGGTCTCAGTGCATATCCAGCAGTAGGATTTTATGTGTTTTGATGTAATCAAATGATGTATGTGCAATCTAGATGTCTGTAGAGAGGACAGAAAGCCAATGGGTGGCATCACAGTAGTACTGTCTTTTCACAAGGACCTTTACCATAGCCTAGTAGAGGGCAAAGAAACCATTGCTAAGACAGAGTGCCATACCTATTAGCTGCCTGGGCAGTCTACTCAACCTGGAAACAAAGGAGTTGCATTGCTCAGAGTTAATAGCCAGGCAATACATGGAGGTAAGCCATTGCACTCTCTAATTTTGGTTACATTTGGATAGGAAGTGATTTTTAAACCCTAGATATATGCAGTTAAATGTAGACAAGTATAAAAAAGCCAGTTGATCCATAGATGCCAAGAGGGTTCTACCAGCCAGCCTAGCCACAGATTCCAGGAGGGTTCTACAAGCCAGGCAAACCACAGAACTTGAAGATCTGAATGTTCCTTAGAAGCTATTCTGAAGGACAGAAAAATATATTCCTAGAAAAGGCATTATTGTAGAGAATTGACTTCTGAAGGAAAACTTCAAGAATGATAGATATACATTAGTCCCACAAAACATAATGTACTTATGTCCATATCCCATGGCATACATTTTCAGGCCAAGTGCATAAGAAAGCTCATACCAAACTTATATTTGCTAGATACCATAAAAGCAAATAAAAAATCCCAAAGGCAGTCAATAAATGTAGAAACAGCTTGAAGAACAACTGTAGACTGTCAACAAGTACTCAAAAGGTGCAAGCACCACTTTATTACATAAAACAATAGAAACTGGTTAGCGCTTTCATTTCACAATGTGTAAAACTTCATCAGACAAACAAAGTTCATAAATGTCACTTCCTTTATGCTTTACCATCCATTCTCATTGGTTGCCACACATTGATGCTGAATTTAAAATAACTCACACATTAACTAATCGAGTGCTGTAAGGGAACCACTACACAATGAATCTATACACTTACTTAACATTAAAATAACACACAATGGGTTGCTAAAATGTAGCATGCACTAATGCATAATTCAATTACCCTTTACAAACAAGCTATGTAAGCAAAAACATATTTTTAACTTTCTCCTAATTATTGCTTACACTTTTATATAGTCTATTTATGACCTATGTATTTTTCATATGTATATATATATATATATATATATATATATATATATATATATATATATATCCCCATTACTATGTGTTCACTTGGACTTTTTTCCTTTCCATTGCTTTTAACTTCAAAATAGGGGAGATGGAACATCTGTCATTTATACCTGGCCAGCTGTCAGCCTGTAGGCGAATCTGCCATTTAAGTTCACTGATTTCTAACATCAGTGCCCATGGTTTATTGTCGTCAATAATGACATGATCTCTAGCCATGTAATGGAAACCATGCCTTCATTGTTGGTAATGTGCTTTGCTAGGGTATTATTCATGCTATGTTTTTAATGGCATGCTCATGCTCATATATTCTCTGAGAGAGCCTTCTCTCTGTCTTTCCTATATAAATTTTCCTAAACTTGAAGTAGTGAGAGCAAGATGTAGAGAGGCACATCCCTATTTTTCTAAGAGTGAGAATATATTACCTAAGAGAAGAATAGGACATGATAGATATGTTAAACCTGTTATTACTTTTTCTAGCAATGTGAGCAGGGTATGTGATGTGATAAGGAATAATTGTCCAGTGCTCATATCTGATGACAGAATCTTAGGGATTGTAGGTGATGTGCCTAGGTTTTGTTTAAAAATGGACTCTCCCTTAAGAGAACTTTGTTATGAGCACAAACAGACGTTAACTTCAGTTTCAGATAGAAAAGGTACTTTTGCTTGTAGAAATTGTGCAGCTTGTCCTTATATATCAGGTTCTAAAGAATTTAAGCATCCTACTATAGATTTTAGATTCCTACCCAAATTTTATGCAGACTGTTCGAGTACGAATCTGGTGTATCTTGCTACCTGCACGAAATGTACTACTTTCTATGTTGGAAAAACTACCAGGACTTTGAGGGAACGCTTACTTGAGCATATAGGTTATACTAGGCACAAAGATTGTACTAGTGCATTGTATAGGCATATATCTGCACATAATGGTCATTCTTTTTATTTTATGGTTTTGCAATGTGTTTATGCTGATAAACTGGGTGGGGATAAAAATAATAAGGTAGAAAAAGTTGAAAGTAGATGGATAGTGCTGCTACAGGTGCATACGTATCCAGGGTTGAATGAGTGTGTGCCTTTTAAACCATTGCTTAAAGATCGTAAAATGCTTCATTGATTAGTTCATTAGTGTTGCTATACAGGATGTATGTGCTTGTTCTTAGTTTGTCTGATGAAGTGCCTATTGCAAGGCATGAAGGCGCTAACCTCTTTGTAATTTTCTTTTTAAGTCTGTTTTATTAAAGTTGGTTCTATAGAAGCTGTGTTTGGTCCAGGACTTATTTCTTCAGCTGTTCATGGTTTTTGTACAGGACCTTTACTGCCTAAGAAGTAGCTTTGTTTTTTCGCATGTGCACAAATATGTAAGAGGGGAGCATAAATGTTCAAATTATAGTAAAATAATTTGTGTAAAGGTGCTTATGTCAAAGAATTTTAATAAAATTTGGCAAAATTATGTCATAATTAATAGTGGTCACACTGAACAAATATAGGCAAATAAAAGCAGACATGACATCATATGTGGCACTTACACAAATTAACATTGTAACAGAAGGGATTACATGACATATTATTAACATGCTGAGTTGAGATGACTATTCTTAACAGTACATACATTATGAGATATTTGCATAGCATGCATTTTGTCAATATAACATGCTGACAAATAGCAATAGCTTAGAAGCCACAGTCTCCTTTTGCAAGAATGGAACCCATCCCATCAATGTTACCAATTACATGTGTATTAACTGTGTATGACACAGAAATAAGCCCAACATGTATGAGGAGGAACTTCCTTGAAGGAATTATGCATCCCATATGTAGGTGTGTGGTGCTACAGATGTGGGGGAACAGTGACAGGCAGGAGTGCCTTGTACAAGGATATTGCACAGCAGTTATTGTGCAGGCAGATAATAGATGCAAACACCACACTGTGATGCAAAGTATTCCCTAGAGCCATGTATTGTTGGCATTTACTTGACATGTTGACTTACTAATTTATCTTCCACCCTCACCTCCAAACTGGTAGTATGCTATAATAAAATCTTTAGATTCTCTGCCAAGGCAAAATCCTTCTCTCATCACTGCACCTCCCTTCAACCTTTAAACTGGCTTGAACTCCCCAATCAACTTGACTTCCTCCAAATTGTCACAGCCCACAAATTATTATTTCAACCTACTAGCTGCCATGCACTATCTAATATTCTACAACCATATACCCCCCCAGACCCCTTAGATCTACTCACCAAAACCTTATTACCATCCACAAACCCAAGCGCCCAGTTGGTCAGCTTCTACTCTCCTTTTCCCTAGCTAAAAAACGGAATGCCCTGCCCTCTACACTGTGGACAGGTGACAGCCTAAACCACCTTCAAAACACAACTTCATTCTTATCTGTTTCTTCACAGAAAATGTAACTGCACTCTTCATCCCATACCTCCCAAGTTCTCCTCCTCCTTCTCTCCTGGCTAACCTTCATACCTTTCTAACTTCTCTCATAGACCTAGATTATAAATGTAACTAATATTAACATCCAGCCATTATGCTCTATGCCTCCCATCCTCCTGGACAATTCTTTAATATCTTTGTTGTTTTAGTGAATGATACCTGTTTGACTGCAATTCTACCTGTTGTTTGTAATACTACCTATTGATTGTAATGCAAATATTTTTCTTTGTAATTCATTATGTGATTTAATTTTGTATTGTGGAGCTTTTCTCCCTGGGCCTCCACTGAAAATGGGCTCTCAAGCCCAGTGAACCTCCCCAGTCACCAAACTGGAATAAATAAATAAATTAATTAAATAAATAAATAAATAAATGTGCCACAGGAGGTAGCTATGGGTATTGTCACAAATGAAATTAATGTGTGAATTAAGGATACCCAATAATGGTCATAATAGCATGTCAGACTGATAGCAATTAAACAAGTATGTTCATGTGCACACAGTTACATGCAGTCCTATATCAATGTTCCATGGTCAAGGAAGGTTTTGCAGTCTGTACACATACCGCCCATGAACTGGAGCAATCATGTACACTACAGTACTTAATGTGTGTACCACAGTAGCACTCTCACAGTGATACTGACAGAACAAAAGTCTGCCATGAAATGCAAAGCAACATTTATATGTTTTTGTGAAAAAAAGCGATGACAGATGTGACGTAAAAGTTGTTGTGCGATATCATCACATTTACACAAAATTAATCCCTATGCTAGAAATGATCATGCTGTACAGTTCCTCCAACTAACAATATGTCTATTAATCATATGCACCACAGTGGAACTGTTATCACAGCTGTTGAATTTTACCTATGTGAAGTCAGTCAGCAGTACTTTTTGACCATCATTTTTATCTGCTAAAATGGATGGGAAGGATCTGCCACTCTATACGAGAGTTTAACTCTGGGAGATGTCTTTCCTGCAGAACAGTTAAGGTCAAATTCTGGTTTGGAACACTTGCCTAACCACTGGGAAAATCTACACCACAGTGGGATCATTGAATGTGCCATGGAATAAGTGCATCACCTATTGTCAAATGTGATGTTATGTGAAACCATTACATCATGTGAATGAATCAAGGAATGTGTCCCTGTAATTATAATTTTACTTTATGCCAGACTTTGAATTGTGCTAGGTACACCCATGTATAGCCCCCCTGCTGTTGTCACTGACTGTAGAACAGCAATTTACAACATGAATATAATCCTGTATTGAATCATGCCTTATTTAGGCAACATATTACATCTCATGTCCTCAGTACTGAGGACATGCCTCACTACAACTGTGACAGAATGACAGTCTGTTCAAATAACAGCAGTCTTCAATACAGAATTTCCAAAGAAGAAGTCTTATAACAGGAAACATCTGCACATGAACATAGCGCATGTGAATGACAACACTGTTATGTACACTGACTGTAAGCAGTGACAAGATTTGAACTATATAGCTATCACAGGCTAACGAAGGTTTGCAGAAACAAACACAACTCCAGATTTGACAACTGACATTGCACATTTCAGTGGATGACATCACCAATGTGTATTACCTAAATGTTTGCACTAAAGGAGTCAAATATACAGATATACCTCATATTTGCAGCCAGTTCTGGAAAATAACAAGAAACACTTAGATATGTCAATCCTGTATTTGAATTTTCTACCTATGTACTAAACAATCTACATAAAAGTGTATTATTCTCACATGCCACAGGAAAAATCTGACTGCACGTGAGCCACACTGCATCTTCATACAAAGGAGATGTGCAAAAATAACTTCTACAATTCTGTAATTGTAAATGTCAGTACCAAGAAGTGCAAGACTCTTGCATCCATTTACATTCACACAGGCAGAAGAGTCTCACTGCTGTATTACAACTCCGTACCCATCAACTACCAGTCTGCAAACAAGTGTATTATATACATGCAACACAAAAGAGGTCTGAATTTAATTAATTTCATGGCAATTGCGTCATTGAAATTATGTCCTCAATGTGTGTTGCATACAGTACATTTGTGGACAGAATAAAACGGGGATGTGGGCTTGATCTGAAACTGCAAGTGTTTCACATGAATGAGGGTCAAAAGGAGCACAGCTGTTGAATTAATCCTCCGGTGATGCTATGGACCCACCACATACAAATTGGTGTAGGATTAAACCTCAATACCTATCTAGTTTTACAATCTAAAGGACACAGTACTTAACACAAGTGCCATGTAGAATCTTTTATAGTGAGTTTTCTCTTTAGAGGATGACATCAGGATTGTGTTGCAGGGATGGTGGGAGAAGGATCCGACATTGATGTGCTTTCACTATGCAGTGAGAAAGTTTCTACAGACTACTGAGGCCAGTAGCAAAGGTCATATTTACACACCTCCATATACACAATATATACTAATATATATATAATTATATATAATATAATATATAATATATAATATAATATATATATATTATATATAATATATACTGCTGTGAGATTAGAATCTACTACCCGTCTAGTTAGGTAATCTAGAGAACACAGTACTTAATACAAGCACCACTGCATAAATTTGATTTCTTCACATTTAAAATGCAGAAAAGAATTTTGTGAGAGAGAAGATAATTGTGACATTGAAGGTTTTGTGCAAATCCATATTTGTAGATATAATGGAGTGCAGTATCATGATAATACGTACTGCTGACTTGTCAATTAAGCTGTCATTAATGCATACTGCAGAAAAGAGAGTAACATGTACCTGGGTTGTGTAGATGAGACATGTGAAAACAGAATGGACAATGACGCATGTATAGATCAAGTTATGATGCTATGTTAACCTTAATGAATGGTACTGATATCAGCAATGGTATGGGCAATGTGGACTGTTAGTACCAAGCAATACTTAATGTTCCAATGCATTAGGGATAAAAAATGATGAAGTATGTGCACCAAGGCTGTATGTGGTTATAAATCATTTTTAAGTCAGTGCTGCATTGCAGACCCAACTGCCCAGAATGAAGTGGTCAGATAACCACACAGTTCACTGCATTTCATGCAAGTACATTAAGCAACTTCCATGTAATGAAGTAATATAATTCAGTAGCAATACTTATCTTTGTTCATAATCTCTTCCTAAAGCAAAATGCTGAGAAATGTATTTGTGCAGATGTTGGCAAAGTGTTACTGCATTTGTGATTATACTTTGTGTTGAACTTGAACTGTGAAGTACCAGTGTTTAGCGGCGCTCCCTGCCAACTTTTGCACTAATAAGTCAGAGGAAATGTGATTCTGATTTTGTTTATAACAGATCTATTTTATATTAACATGATACATGCATATGTGCCACATGCATTATACCTTCCCACTGTAGGGCCAAAACTCAATTCTAAAATGAAGTGTTGTGATTGAATTCCCCATTTGCATGATGTTAGGCTGAGGTACTTAGTGGAGAAATTCTGCTTAATAACCTAGCTTTCTCTGTGGCACAAACTGTGAATTCACTGAGCTAAATTAAAAAAGCAGAGCTGATGCATGGTTTGACTCCAGTATGCAGTTCATTTTACAAAGCATGTTAGAACGTAAATCATATTATGACTAATACATACGAATGACCATAAATATGTTGCCTGTCCAAATTGCGTCAGTAAGATACCAACATAATCTTTAATACCTACTCAAAGAAGACATGCTTCAAAGGAAATCACACATTAATACGGTGTACAATGCGGTGTTGACAAACTCACCACATCACAGTCATCTAAAGCAGAAGGGATTGGCATGTCTAGATATGCCGATTTATATGTAAAGGAACATATGGATAGTTGTATGAACATGTAACATCCATGATAGGTAAGGCAGCAACTTAAATGTTACATTGTGCCTACAGCCCATCTTAAAATTTCAGTTACAGGCTCACATTCCCCTTAATCTTGCTCCAACCTCTACAGACCTTTTAGCTTTTAAGATAGCACTTCAAATGGTACTTGCTGTACTTAGCCTTATCATACATAGCAAGACTTCTGAATGTGACTATAAACTTGTAACTACATTTATGCACTATAACCAACAGTGCATTGCAGCCTTCTGGATTGGCCAATGTCAGAATTTATTTTGTATTAATATGCCACAGACAGTAGCACAAGTTTGAGTCCTCTGCATTTAAGAAAATAAATTAGGTCGTTTTTACGTCAAAAGCAAACAAACCTGATCTTACCACACAGTGCAGATAGTACTGAACTCCCTTTATCAGCAAAGTTTAATTCTAATTTTTCATTCAGTTCTGAGTAATGCCTTTCCATTTGTTTTAAAATTCACTCATAACTGAGGTACCATCATTTCTATTAATGCACAATTAACAAAGATAAATACCTGAAAATGCACAGGATAAATATAATGTAACTTTACTCTTGTTTAAAAGTTGGCAGTATTATACACTGCACCCACAACTCTCATCCAGTTATGTCTTCAATACCAGACAAAATGAATCTCCAACATTTTGCATTCATAGCCCATTAGGAAGGGTTGCATCTTGTCTTCAAAATTGGAATACTAAAACTAATGTAGTTACAGAAAGATTCTTAGGTTTTTGCCCACTGAAAGTAAATTTTCTAACAACCTAATCCATTTTTCAAAGTTAACTTGGCATTTGGCATGGCTCTGCACAATTACAAAGGCATGTAATTCCTGATCAGATAAAATCCAGCTTCATAACTTGCAGCTCAGAATCATCTTATGTCCTAGGTACCGCTATAAGATTTGATACATTCATAAGTTGCAGAATACACTACTTCTTTTAAGTAAACTTCCTAAAGCATCATCTAGTGTCCAAGACTGCGACAAGCTTTGTCTAATTTGATTTCCCTATTGTTCTTTTAAGACATTTTTTCACTTAACTATTGAGGAATAAAGCTGGAATAATTAAGGATATAAATTGTCAAACTGAAAACATGCAATTCCTTGTACACGGTAAATGTGTCCAGGAGAGATTAATTGCATTCATTAACTCTTTTTGGGCCAAGTTGTATTCAATCACAAATGGAGAGGATAGTGGTAGTAGTATATAGGTATGCTGGGCAAAAGGATTCCTCTCAGGACCATTGTCTTGCCTGCACCAGATATGTGCATGGTGAGATTAGGCCCAACATAGCTCCGCATTTCGCTCAGGGTTGTGCACTACAAGCCATTTGCACCACATGGGGTCACTAGGTCCCAACATATCCTGGGAGAGGGACTCGAGTCCTTGTGACACCATAGAGCCTGACACAAGAAAACTACAAATATTTGTCCACTCTTGTGAATGGAGTCAGTGCCTGAGAAAGTTCCCAGTCATATTTACCTTAATTTTACTATGCAGAGATGCCTAATCTATCCTAGGAGAATTTACTGCTGTACAGACTCAGCAGGTCAGTTTAGTAGGGTGAGATGGACAGTGGTTTTTGATTGCTTACAGGCCATTTTAATGGGTGAAAGGAATGCTTCATGACTGCATATATATTTAAATCTTTCACATCTTTAAGTAGTTAATAGTATGAATGTATGGCAGTTCCTACCCTTCCCAAGTGCACCAAGTGCTATAAGGCTAGCAACACAAACAGGCATTTTGTTCAGGGGGTGTTGGGTTTATTCAGTCTTAATGCACAGCGTACTATTTGCAGTCTGGCTAAATGCAGGAGAGCTAAACAAAGTGAAGATGGAACTACTCTGAAGAGCCAAGATCTGTTTAGTGCAGATGCATTATGTAAGTCAGTGTTCAGCTGGTAATAATGCAGTAACACTATGAGGCAAAGTGCATAGTAGTGGTCCAGCACAAACAACCTACAGCAATACCATAGCACTGAAATGCTAGGCTACCAACTGATAGTCTCATGCAACCATATGGCTTTCAGCATACAGTAATGCTGAAATACCAAGCACCCTAGTCCATCCAGTCTCTCCCAGAGTACTGAAAGTGCAAACCAGCTGCTATTCAAGGTCCCCTACAGCAGCAATGCACCATGTGCTATGGTATGCTAGGCAGTACAATATTAAAACAAAAAAACTGAAGGCCAACCATAATTCAAATCACTACTAGCATAACAGATCAGAAGCAAATTAATCTCCTTCAAAATGATCACTAATGGCGATCCATTATATGGAATGCCAAGTTGTTTATGACGTGGGAACCAGTATAAAGCTTACACAGTAAAACAACATGGTTATGGTGAGGATTTAGCAGAAGCCACCTCTGGGCAAATCAAGTATAACAAAAGTTTAAAACTTTGCATTCCTTTGAAAGCAAAGGGAGTACTATAGTAGATGTTAACTACATTTGCTTAGTTGAAATGCAAAGTCTAAATAGACCAGTGAAAAAGGGATAAGGTACAAAGTATCAATGCCAGTTGGTAGCATTACAGCAGACCTTGTGACAAAACCATTGCAAACTACATTGCAAAGAGCACAGGGTGACAGCAAGTACAAGATAAATACAGGTCTGCACCATCCAGAGCTTCAGCTGCACAGTTTTAAACCCTTTTTGAGGTATTCCAGCTAGAAGTTAACTGTTTTTTTTCTGCAAAAAAAGTTCTAAGCTTGTTTTTCATCTTTCCTCTTACTAGAGTAGTCCACATACAGATTTGCTGTATCCAGGACTGTTTTGTAAGTTTCTGTGTTCCCCAGACCTTTCTGTGTTTAAGGGAAGCCTTCAGGCTTATCAGTGGGAGTGGTAAGCACTAGGTAGCCTATCTACCACAAGAGGAGTGTTTTCTGGCTCTGAAATTGTAGTTTATTGGCCATTTGGGCAGGTCTTCTATCCCTTTCAACTTTCTCTTCTCTCTTGCACTTTAATTAGCTTATTCACCTAGCACGTCATCAGGCTTTTTGTAGCAATTATTGTAGCGCACATAAGTGCTATCAGCACTAGATGTCCTATAAGAAAACAGCTCCAGTACTTAGTAATGATGACAATCCCTCCTGGCATGCCTAAAGGTCAGTTTCCTGTGCTTTTTCCTATTAACCTGGTGAACTTGGGCATTCTGAGGCAATGTAGCAACTGCCTCATGTACACAGACAACCCTCTCCTCTTACCTCCCAACACTCAGACTTGTGAGAGATGTGCTTATATCTCCAGATTGGAAGCCATGCACTCTCCAGCCAAGACCGGAATAGCTGGTCAAGAGGAGAAGGTCAACACCTGCACCACACCACATGGAACAAATAGCCCTCCAGAACACCCACCATCACAGCCTTCACATAAAAACACAAACCACACACCCACCTTCGCAGAGTCTCTCAACAGAAATCTATCCAAATAGCAGAGACCTCCAGTGCAGAAACGGTTCCCATTCAGAAGCCTGAAACATCATAAGCCTGAAAATCAAAAAACTCAAAATCCTGAAAACACAAATAATGCTAATATGTCACTATAAAGACACTAATATCTACCAACTGACCCTGACCAGCGCCCTAAACCTAACTCACTTAATATTTGTCACTATTGCATACATGCTAACAACCCCCTAACCCCTAAAACACTTAAAACCGCCCCTACCCTAAAAAAAAAAAAAAAACCGCACACTACCTGACCCCAACGCATGACCTAACACCACAGGACAATGACATCAGTATGTCTAGTTTGTGTTTTCAGATTTTTTGTTTTTGAGTTTGGTCTTTTTTGGATTTTGGGCTTTCAGGAGTTTTTTTTTTTTTGAATTTTTTCAGGCTTGGTTTTTTGATTTTTTTTTTTTCAGGCTTATGATGTTTCAGGCTTCTGAATGGGAACCGCAGAAACATACTCAACTACCACAACACAGCACAAGCCACAAGACACATAGCCACCTACACAGTGTGCCCCTCAACCTAAGCCCCTAAGGCAAAACTGCTTGCCCAATACAATAATCATAGGTGACTCAATAGTGAGGCATGCTGATGTCCCACTCACTAGGTTGAATAAGGAGAAGGTAACAGTCAGCTGTCTATCAGGTGCCAGAATCTGATACATAACACAAGCACTCAGATCACTCCACATCAAGTACAAGTCTGACTCTGTCATTGTCCATGTGAGTGTGAATGACCTGAGACACACCTCCCTGGACTACATGAAAAGAGACATAGTGGAGCTCTCGGATTATGTGGCCCAGGCAGGTATGACCCTAGCCCTGAGCAGCATCTGAATATCACCCAGAATGATACCAAGTACAAACAGAAAATGATTGACTTCAACAATTGGCTAAGTTTCTGGTGTCATTCTAAGGGGATCCAGTATCTGTCTCCTTGGGATGACATGACTGACAGACCTCAATGCTTTGCCAGAGATGGCCTGTATCTGTCACCCCTGTGTTTCCGGGTACTGGCTAAGGCTCTTCCCACCCCTATAGTGCCTTTTTAGGTGGTGTTCCAAAGACAAAATTACCATTGTAACAGCTATAAATAAATGCAATCTGAGGTCATGCTGCTCAGTACTAGACATCTAAATCTCAAGATGCACTCACTCGAAGCACTCCTCAAAATGAAGAACATCGACGTTTGTGCTATAATGGAGACCTGGTTTAAAGCAGCAGAAAGCACCCCTGCACTACCAAGCTATAACCCATTCCACACCTTTCGGCCCCAGAACATGGACTGAAGCTCCAAAGGCGGTGGAGTCTCCATAGTCATTAAGGATATGTACACCTCCAGACTAGTAGCCCAGCATAACGCATCTGAGATACTCCAGGTACAACTAACATTGGGTAAGATGGCGATTCAGGGTGTAGTCTGCTATAGGTCCCCAACCATGTCCCAAGACTCTCACTCCACATTCCTAATCACCCTGGAAACAATTAAGATCCAACACAACATTTTCATACTAGGGGACTTCAACTTCCCCTCCATCAACTGGGAAAACTACTCATGCATCAATGCACTGGCACAACGCTTCCTGGAATTCATCAATTCCAATGTCCTGGACCAGCTCATTCTTACCCGCTACTAGAGGAAGCAACATCCTTGACCTGGTTATTACTAATGTGGGCATCCGTTGCTCTACACCAATAGTTATCTCCTCCCTTGTTAGATCCGACCACAAACTAATCACCATGGAAATCCACATCTCACCCACACCCCCAGCAAAGGTATCCACCATGAAAAACTTCGCCAAAGCTGACTTTGGACTCCTAAAAACAGAAGTGGCTAACTTCACGGCACCCATGCCAATGGAAAATAGATGCATGACTGCCAAATCATACACCAATGCACTGCACAAACACGTACATAAATACATGGACCTAGCCATACCCAACAGAACCAAGATGCTCTCGTCCAAGAAAAGGAAGCCAGTCTGGTGGTCTCCTTCCATTAATAAACTCTGCAACAAAAGGAAGAAACTGTTGCAGAAAAAGGTGAAGTCCTAAGACTGGAAAAATTCCCTTATTAGCCTCAACAAAAAGTTTAGATCCTTCATCAAAACCTCCAAAGTCAGCTATGAAGGCAGAATTGGGGCAGACACTAAAAACAACCACAAAGCCATCTATAGTTTTTTCAAGAATCTCCATGGCAATACCCAAATTTGCTCTGAGTTACTGCACAATGGTACCTCCTATACTGAGCCAACAGATATTGCCAACATACTGGCTGACAGATTCAGTGCCAAATTTACCCCCCCCCCCAAAGGACCAATCTGAATACTGGAAAAATGCCAGGCACCCAGCATTACTGCAGCACAGATTAAAGCTGCATTGTCTAAGGCCAAGAATACAGCTTCCATGGGACCCAACAATATCCCTGACTGTGTTCTACATGAATTACAAAGTGAACTGGCACCACATGTGTGTGTTCTGTTCACTCACAGCCTCACCTCAGGCTTTGTCCCTACTGAATGACACACTGCTATTGTCATCCCTCTTCATAAAGGAGGAGTGACTTCAGACCCTGGAAATTATCACTTCATTAGCCTGATGAGTCTGATATGTAAGGTTATGGAGTGCATCATCATGGACCTAATTAACAAGGATATAGGGAACCTCCAAACTCTAGATCCCATGCAGTTTATTTTTGTGAAAGGTAGATCATGCCTGCTCAATCTGGTTGACTTCTTTGAGTAAGTCACCAGAGAGGTGGATGAAGGTAAGGCAGTTCATAGAGCCTACCTTGATCTGGCCAAGGCCTTTGATACCATTCATTACTCAGGATGTATTGATAAACTCAGAAAACTAGGCATCACCCCTTATTTCATTAGGTGGGTTGCAAACTGGCTCACAGATAGAACCCACAGTGTGAAAGTAGTGGACTCCAAGTCAGACTGCTGACCAGTCATGAGTGGAGTCCCACAGGGATCGGCCCTGGGTCCTCTCCTGTTTGGCATCTACTTCTCAGGAGTCCAGGCCAACATGGAGAGACTCTGGCTGACCAAATTTGCAGACGACTGCAAGCTGGGAACCATTATTAACTCCTCAAGTGATGCCGACATCCTACAGAAAGGCTTCACTGAGACCAGTGACTGGTGTTGAAACTATGGCCTTAAGCTCAATGCCAACAAATGCATCATCCCCTTTGGGAAAAGTTCAATTCCCACTAATTACCAAAATGATGGGAGCCCAGTGAACACTGAAGTCGTTATAAAAGATCTGGGGACACAGGTTGGCAGCAACCTCTCCTTCAACCACCACATTGCCACTGTGGTCAGAAAGTGCTTCTATGTGGCACATCTCATTACCAAGGGTTTTGCATCCAGGAAGAAAGAGGTCATCATTTCTCTCTACTCTTTCCTCATAAGACCAGTGATAAAGTATAATGCCACATTTGGCATGTACCTCACTAGACACCTGCAACAGTTGGAGAAGCCACAAAAGTACCTCACAAAGAGGATCCTAGGCTTTAAACACGTCTCTGTCTCATATCATCTACTAAGAGGCGAACTCTGCTTGACTTACAAAGCCATGTCTGACCCTCCCTGTTAGAAATGCTACATTTAAAGAAATCCCAATCCCCCCACGCCATAAGCTCCAGAGTCCTCAACGTCATTACCACAATCAACAGAACATGCTGGAGGGACAGGTTCATAACCCAGAGACTGCCCATGCTCTGGAATAGACTTCCCATACATGTCAAGCAGAGTACCTCACTGGCCACCTTCAAGAGAAATCTTGATGAGTGGATGGGAAATAGAAAGTTCACCCCAGGAATCACTCCAGTGCCTCTACTTGATAGAGACACTGGGAGCTAATGACAGGCGGCATAATGCCAGGGCACTTCTTTGGGCTAGGCTTGTAAAGGCACCAGGGCCATTAGCCTAGTGCACACCTATGAACCTATAAAATACTTGAGATAGGAGATGGAAAAACAGTCATTTGAAATCCAAGAACATAACAGATGGGGAAAAGGTATGTAGCAATTATGGAGTTGTTATAGGACAGTTTGGTTATATTCAGAGGCCCAACTGTACAATGTTCAGTTGGATGAAGATTGCATTAATGGAAGCCGTAGGATAAAAATGCTCCTCTTGAATAAGAATCAAATATTGAAGCCTTTAGAGCATGCTGATATAGACCAAAAAGCATAATGAATTTACCCACACCTACTGATCCAGCCATCTACATCTACCAGTTTACTCATCACCCCAGTTACCTTCAGCTTTTTCCAGTTCAACAATACATCCTTGTCAAAAATAGCTTTCAGTGCTGCTAAGTCCAAATCTACAGAAATAGATACAAATCATGTTTCTAACAATTCTTCAGGAGGTCATATTCACCAGATTCAGAAAATTAAGCAAACAGGAAACACTAACCACTGAAGACTGTTGTGCTAAAACAATGACTGAAAAATAAACACAAGTGCTGCAATATCACCCAATATGCCAATTTGCTCATGGCATATTGGGAAAATGAGTCTGTATTAAGTGAGCAGAATCATTGGCTGAGACATGTCATCTTCTATGGTAGATTTGTTGATGATATATTAATTTTATGGAGAGGCAATGAGAGTGAACTGTTATGTTTTGCAGAATATTTGGGGAGTGCTACATCATTCTTGGAGTTTGATGATAGGAGTTCCAAGAAAGAAACAGACTTTTTGGATGTGACTGTCTTATTGGATGAAGATGGCCAATTCAATACATGTCTTTATATGAAAGAATGTTGGAGAAATCATACTTTGCACAGAACAAATATGCACTCCAAACATGTATATCCACAAATAATAAATGGCCAGATTATACAAGTATCTAGACTTTGCACTGATGATGAAGTACACCAACATGAAGTAGAATGATTACAAAATGATTTATTGACCCAAGGCTATAAAGATCTAGAAATTCAGTGGGAAACCATAAAGATGAAGGCACAGAGAAATGATAGGGGGAGACCTTATTTCTCAGTCAGAAGAAAGTATGATATGGAAAACCAAAACAGAGAACTGAGTGCCAGGAGATGTTTACTTACACACAGTAGCAACACACACAGTAGCGACATCTTGGCCATTTGTGAAATTATTAGGAAGAATTGGAAAATTTTAACTTCAGATAAAAGTCTAAGACACATTGTTGGTGATGTTCCTAGATTCACTTTCAAGAATAAGTTGACTTTAAAGAAATAGTTATGTCATAAAGAAGATATTGTTCCACATAGCCTTAAGATGGGCACTTTTCCATGTAGAAGTTGCAAAGCCTATACTTATATATACACACAAGCAATTGCTTTAAACATTCTGTAACTGTTCGGACGTACAAACTAAGGACAAATGTGGATTGTAATACTAACATAGCACATGCAGCTACTTGTGATAGCTGCCCAGGATTTTATATTTGGAAAACAAAGATGCTTTTTAAGAAGAGGATTCTGCACCATGTTAGTGATATTAGACTTAATGTACAGACTAATGTTTTGTCACAGCATATTCAAAAGTATCCTGGTCATAAATTCTCCTTTCTAGTCTTGAAAAGAATGCTAGATAGTATAAGAGGTGGAGGCTTATCAAATAAAACTGAAGTCTTGGAAACATGCTGGATAGCTGATTTACAGGCAGACAGGAGCCCTGGCTTCAATGGAGTTGTGCCTTTAAAACCTATATTGAAAAGAAGGAAGCTCAGGAGATGACTTGATTGGATTAGTAACAGTACAAAAAGGGAGGTGTTTTAGAGTGAACAGGATCTGATGAAGGCATAGACAAAAGCACTTATCCTGTTTGTTTTGTGAGGAATTACATCCTGTTGTTTTGAAGGATTTTATTTGTTCATTATTAAATTGTACTGATTTTATTTGATTTTATTTGCTGAACATGCATTCTATTCTCTTTTCATGATGATATTGCAGCACTTGTATTTATTTTTTAAGATTCTGAAAATTCAGCGCTCCTTCCACCTCTTTTTGGTAGAAGATCAGCATTTCTGTATCCATGAAGAGAACAGCCTCTCCTTCAAAGCTTACAGATTCTATATCGCTAAACAGATTATGGCCTGAACCTCCACCATGTTCCAACCCTTTACTTCAGTGAGTTTTGTATGCTTTTATCATGTTATTGCTTATCATATTCAGAGATACCCATTGCTAGGTATGGATAGAAAAGTACCTAAATTGACATGTCCTAGGTTATAGCTGTAAGCACTGACCAACTTTTGGCCACAGCTCCTTGTCAGTCTTGCATTTCCTTCCAAGTAGTCTTAAACAATGCTCATTCAGACTTCTGTGATTTCAGAAATAGTATAGATGGGGCCTACATTGAAGGCTACAGAACCTCTTCAAGTCAGTTCATATCTCTCAGTTATATTATAATAGCCTACCAAGAATAGAGAGCTGCTGTATACTATCATCTTATGTGCAGCAGTCTGATAAAGAAAAGATCCCCATCAGAAAGAATCAAAATTTGTGTCACATTTGGAATGCACCATCAGGAACAAAGGTGGTGATAATTCTAACCTGTATCCTGAAGTGAAGGATGACAGAAGCAGTGAGGCACATACTTTCTACCATACCCTTGTATGCAGTTCAGGCAAATATAAGCTACTAATAGTAGAGAAACCCACCAAAAAGTATATGTGAAATAGTACAAAAGACTAATTGAGGTACAGCTCCTATCAATGAATTCAGACAGGCAGTTTGAATGGGTCATTCTGAAACAGAAATGGAGAGGGTTCATGCAGCAGATTGTAGGGACTACAAGTACTTCTGGAGTAGTCATCCCAAAAATGGATAACTGAATGAGATGGCACAGCATATCTGCAGAAGCCTTCAAAGGGAGATAGGAAGTGGCAGATCACAGGTGAGGAGGAATTTAAGGATGTAGAGGATGTAGAAAGTCATACACAAATGGGCAAGCAAATGTGAAAAAAATTCTGACGTGCAGGTCATGGATTTTGTTACACAAAAAAGCCTATACTATCCCCAAACCAAAGATAGTTTAAAGCCTGTCTCATGGACAGTTGATTCCCTAGCCAAAAGCCACTGAGAAAGTACTTTCTGTAAAATGTATTATACTTCAGTTGCTTTCCAAACTTAACTGACTGCTAGTAACTTGTCTGAGATACTTACAGGTTACACTCAAAGCACCCAGACTACTTAATCTCCATTTTATTTATCAAGGCAGGCTCTAACAGTAATTTTCTAGCAAAGATCCTCCACAATTCTTAATCCAATCTTACCATCACCAGTATTATAAGTACAATTTCCATACTAGTGTTATGTAATCACATTAATGGCTTATAAAACTCACATTACAACTAATTGCCTTAAAAGTCAACAAGTCAACTTAATGCTAAATACCACCCATCTAATTCACCATATAATTAAATATAACCAGCCCTAAGATGGTCATCTTGAGAACTGGTCTTTGTTAAGCAGTTGATTACAGGCTATGACAGTGGGAGGGATAAGGCACCAACATCCAGCAACCCAAGTTAAAACAACTTAGTGTTTGATAGTGCAGGGAGGATAGGGTTGGAGTGAGTCCCAGTAGCCTTGAACAACTGCTGCTCTAGTAACAACGCTTCAACTAAAATGTTAGTGTTAAAGAATGAGTGTGGGTGCCAATGCCAGTGATGGCAGTCCTTGCAGCTAAACACGTCAGACCAAGGTCCACATTCTTTGTTCCTGTATATGCTAACCCCCCCAGAGGGTGGGGCTTAAATCAGATTGCCACTATTGCTGTAATGCCAACAAGAGAACAAACCACCATCATGGCTGCCTTCCTGGCATCCCCCTCAGACATCATAGACTAAGGAGAAGAATGCTTAATATTAAACAGGCAAAGGAATAAAAAAAAATCAGTAAAATATTCACTGTCCCAATAAGTAGCATTTTTTTCCAGATGTCTAGAATCCAGCGCCTTGGAGGATCATACAGACTCACCAAAGTTGTTTAACAACCTTTCAATCATCTGCAACCTACCTACCCATACACAAGATCTGCTATAGAAATGTGGACTGTAATATACTAAAAACAGCCCAAGTATAGTTACTTATGTGACAACCTTTATTACTGTAGGCAGTCATATCCTGGTTATCGGTAGTTGAAAAGCCATCTATTAATCTGCCAAAAGAACGGTTGACATTTAGTGTCAACTGTCCATATTATAGTTTGGTGGTAGGTGTTTAAGACTTTGCCAAATACTTTCTAGACCATCCTTAGATCTCATTGCCCAACTCTCCTTATTTCTGTAAAACCTGCTAAGTTAACGTGCATCTTGATAGTAGAGGAAGACTCAGAGATTCATTTTACCAATAATGCTGGTCAGGTTGAATCCATATCCTTGAAATGGGATCTATGTAACAAATTCCCTTAGAAGGTGCCAAAAAGATTTTTATCATCAATATAAAGTATTTAATTGCTTCAGGTTTTGCTGCAGTCACTTTGGGTAATGGCAGCATTGTAAAGTCAAAACCGTTGCAGGATGTTTGTTTTATGGCCATCAAAACTGGATATGTCACATGTTCATGCCTCCCCAGTCCAACTCTTGCCTCCATTTCTTTAAGAACTCTTGCTATTAGCCTTGTTAGAAAGCATTCTGCTTTAGATAAACTTTTGGGAGAGGTAAATCCACATCTCATACAGAGTGCCAAGATCCTTTACTCCTTGGCTGCTGTTCCTCATGGGAAAAACTGGAGAAGCCTCAGATCAGCATACCCATTGCACATAGCCTATACTGTTAAAATAAAGGGTTTCAAATGTTAAGCAAATATGTTACACCAAACCTATTTAGTATAATTTACAAAGTATTTAAAGTGAGATTTTTACTGTGCACTAATGTTACAGTACGTGTAGAAAGTACATTAAATTGTTGTATACTAATGTTCACATATTTACAGAGTATAAAATATCAAGTGTTTAAAAGTGGCATTTTTCATCAGTTTCAGAGCATAACTGGAGTACTTCATGCACTGCAATACAATCCAAATCTAATTTAGGTAAGTGCCTGAAATTGTATTAAACTGTAGGAGAAATCCACTGCACCCCCACCCACCCAAAGCGTGATGAAACTGACAAGACACAGAGTCCCTGCAGATATTTTACTCTAATCCTGAAGTGCATCTTCACCAGTTTGTATCAGAAGAGTTAAGCCACACAGACATTGGAATGTGTTCTACTGCCTCATAGAGATAGTTAAAACATTGTTTTTGTCACAAGTAAATTAGACAAAATATAAACTCCTCCCTAAACAATTGGGAACTTGAACCCTACACAATAACCCAATACAAGTAGAGTTACCAACTGTCAGAGTTTTTTTCCTGACAGTCAGGAAATGATAGCTAACAGAAAAGTCAGAGATGATAGCCTTTCAGGAAATTTATTTAGTGAGTTGTATTGCCAGTCAGAGTGGGAGGAACAAAGGGAGTGGCTTTTAGCAGGTGTTTACCTGCACCAAAGGTGGCAAACTGAAACAGCTTCCAAACTTAGAGCAACTGATTATGAGAAATGTTCTCCATTTTTAATCTTAAAAGTTCATGTTCCTAACAGTGCCACATTCAAAGGGTCCATCACACATTCAATTTAAATCAATATCCCTGGACAATACTATAGCAATAACACATGGCTGGGTGTGGGCAATGATGAATGTACCCATGTTTGGGATGATTTGTGCACAACAGTGAAGCCCTTGTGACCAAACAAAGTAAACTGTGGGTAAATCCAGCATTACCCACACCCAACAACAGGTTATTGCTATTATACAATGATAGTTAAGAAAAAAAATCACTTTTCTTAAATTATGTCCTTGTATAATGACATCGCCCTGATGTGTTCTTCCACTTTACTTTTATGTCTTGGGGTTGCTGTTTCAAACAGACTACTCAGAGGTGATCTCTGCCTTGCATACAAGGCAATCCCTGACCCTGCATTATTGGAAATGCTGCATATCCATAAGTCAAATGGTACACAGGTTACTGACTTTAAAGACCTTAACCTGGTATGCGGTGTTAATAAAACCTACTGGAGGGGCAAATTTGTCTCCCAGAGGTTACCACACCTTTGGAACAGACTCCCACTTCCTGTAAAACAGAGCATCTCATTGGCCTTCTTCAAACGCAATCTGGACAATTGGAAGGGTGACTGTAAATTTACCCCGGGGGATTCCACCAGTGTCCTTCTAAGACAGGGGCAATAGGTGCTGATCATGGAAATAAGGGTAAGAACTTGGCTAGGCTTGTAAGGGCCCTAGGGCCATTAGCCAAGTAACTTCCTATAATTCTATAAACTTGGCTGTACCAGAATCAAAAGACAGAGCCCCAAGTAAAATTAAGCTGCCATGGTGGACTTCCAGCATCAAAAAACTCTACAATAAACCCAAAACATTGCTGTCCAAGCAGACAAGGACCCAACAATGGAAAAGCACCCTCCTCAGCTAAGGATACTGCTAAGGATAACCATAAGGCCTTTTACAGCTATGTACGTAACCTAAAGGGTAGGACCAAAGCATGTGCAGAACTGATGGCTAAAGGTATCACACTGACCCCGCAGAGATAGCAAACTTGCTAGTGGATAGGTTCAGTGAAAATTTCACTCCCTTATCCCTTCCTAACTTACAGCAAACCCTCCCCCAAACTTCCCTCTTGCCTTACATATCTGAATAACATATTCTCAAAGCCCTGGCCAAGGCAAAAGAACACAGCCTCTGTGGGACCAGATGACATCCCAGGTTGTCTTCTAAACAGGCTAAAACATGAACTAGCATCACCACTAAGTACCCTTTTCAATCATACCCTAACCACAGGGTTTTTTTCCTGTGGAATGGAGAACAGCTACAGTTATTCCCCTCCACAAAGGTGGCTTAGCAACAGACTCAGGGAATTATAGACCCATCAACCTGACCAGCCTCATCTGTAAGGCCATTAAATGTATCATTACGGACCATATAAATAAATATATAGGTGACCCCCAAAACCTGGACCCTACCCAATTCAGCTTCATGAAGGGCAGATCCTGCCTGTTAAATCTGGTAGACTTCTTTGAAACCATGACCAAGGTCACTGATGAAGACAAATCTGTGCACACAACATACCTCAACTTGGCAAAGGCTTTTGACACAATCACACATTCAGGCATTACTGACAAACTTAGAAAACTGAATGTAAACTCCTTCATTGCAAGATGGGTTGCCAGCTGGTTCACAAACCAGGCACACTATCAAAGTGGATGACTCCACATCAGCCAGCAGACCTGTTACCAGTGGGGTGCCACAAGGATCAGTGCTAGGCCCCCCTACTGTTTGGTATATACTTGTCAGAAGTTCAGGTCAAAACTAAAGAGTTATGGCTGACCAAGTTTGCAGACAACTGCAAACTAGGTTCAATCATTGAATCCCCAAATGATGTCATTATACTCCAGGATGGTCTCACACAGACAAACAACTGATGTATTAGTCACGGTCTCAAACTGACTGAAAAGAAATGCATCATCATTCCCTTTAGTACAAACAATGTCCCTTCACACTATCAAATCAATAACAATACCAAGTACCGATGAAGTGGTAAGGGACCTGGGATCACAGCTTGACCGCGACCTTAACTTCGACCACTACATGTCTACCATTGTAAGGAAAGCTTTCCAAGTAGCTCATGTGATTAGTAAAGGCATCACCTCGAGAGCTAAAGAAGTTATAACCCCCCCTTACTCGGCACTTATCTGACCCATAACCGAGTATAATGCCCCATTTGGTATGTACCGTACTGAGCATCTAGACCAATTAGAGAGACCTCAGAGGTTTCTAACAAAGAAAATCAAGGGCTTCCAGCATGTGCCTTACATGGACCAACTAAAATCCCTGTCACTATATTCCGTATCATATAGACTTCTTAGGGAAGACTTATGTCTGGCATATTGACCAACCAAAAACCCAAACCTAATGAACTTACTGCATATCCATAAATCAAACTGGTCTAGGGCTACCCATTCCAGGGACTTAAATATGGCCTGAAACTTAAATAGGACATGCTGGAAGTACAGATTTATCTCCTAGCAACTGCCACATCTTTGAACAGGCTACCAATTCATGTTAAACAGAGCACTTATATGACACTGTTCAAGAAGAACCTAGATGAGTGGATGGGGTCTTCAAGTCTTACAAAGGATAGCGCCCACAACTCTGCTGGACATGGGCAATCATCACTAAATACAATCTTGGGTACAGATTAGTACCTTTACAGTATTGCATTGGGTTGAAATGGCTAGGCTTAAAATTACCTCTGTCTCGATAGGCTAGTAATCTCCTATGATCCTATGATGTACTGCACATGCATATGGGACTTACGTTCCACACTTAGAGTACACCAGTAGTTTGGAAGGAAATATAGATGGGGAAGTAGTTCATAAGCTACTGTTTCAGCTAGTTTGTTCTGCATACAGGAAGAATTGGGTACATTTAAGAAAAAAAAAAAGAAATGAAAAATGTACTTGATTCTTTTTGATTTCAGAACATCAAGGCTGACTTAGTAACTTACAAACACCTTCTGGTTCTACGACATTGTTTGTCTGGAAGCATACATTTAAACTTCTTAGAGCAATAAATCTGGACAAAGCTATAAATAATGTGGAGATAAAGGTCCAAAAGTAGGGACAGTTTTTAAATATTGCTGTTATAAATTAAGAAAATTGATAGAACAGGTTTTGCATTAGCATTAATTTCCTGAACAGGTACGAAGTCTGAAACTCAAATGTCTGTCATTATTTTCTAAACTTAACCTTCAATCGTTTGACAAAAAAACACTTATGAGAAACAGACCAAAAATCTGAAGCAAAAATCTGGCCATTCTGCAAAAGTATGTACATTTGAGAGTTATGACTGGAAGTTGTATATGCCAATAAGAAGTCCATCCACTCAATGATGCTTCAGTGGCCGGACCCTTCCTGTTGGTATATTCTCGATGGACAATGGACACGCTGGTTGAGCTGACCAATTAACATGCTCAATTTTGAATGTTAATGGCCAGTCATTGTATAGTATAGCAATAAACCATGGCTGGGTGTGGGTAATGTTGGATTTACCCATGGTTGATGTGGTTTGGTCAAGAGGGCGAAGCCTGAGTGACCAAACAAAGCCAACCATGGGTAAATCTGGATTACCCACACCCAGACGTCGGTTACTGCTATTATACAGTGACATTATTTAAGAAAAAAAATACTTTTATGCAGTACATCAGTGGTTAGGAAGTAGGCAATGGAGAAAAGAAAATCTCTGTTGGTCTTAATATTTTTATTTATTTATTTTTTAAATAATGGTTGAAAGTCAGGTACTTTAGAGATTCCAGAGAGTCAGGATGGGAAAAATACAAGGAACATCATGCAAGTTTCTTTAGTTTTGAATAACGTACCAAATTTTTTCTCTTGTACCACTAGACTGTCTGGATTTCTAATTTTATTTTTATTAATGGTGAAGAAGAAAACTTAAAAAGTTATAGCATATAGTAATGGAAGAAAGTCTAGGTGACCAGAGTTTTTTCCATCGGTATATGCTCGATTTACAACTTGCATGCTTGTTGGGCTGATCAATCAGCATGCACAAACATGATCCAAAACCACCGCCAATACCACGGCAGCAGGACTATGGACTCACAGTTTAGTATCCACAAAAGATGAAGAAATGACAAAATGTACAAAGTTTTATTGAAATTTCTCCACTAAAACCACTTTCCACTGTTAAGCGCTTTTACCCGGTCCAAATACCAGGCTTCATCAGAACGTTAATGGCCAGTCATTGTATAATACTATAATAATGCAAACTTATTTTAACTACAAACTAAGAGTTTATCCATCCTGTGAACTTCACAGCTGAAGTTTTCAAAATTTGTTAGCATGGGCTCAACATTTTGCCAAGTTGTTCTATATTAGAGGTAGTGTTCCACATTTTGGAGATGAATGAGTTGAGTGCTGTGCTAAATAACAGCATTTAAAATTTTGTTTTCAGATTAGCTACCTTTTGCAAAGATATACTCCTCTGAAGATTAACTAAACATTATTAACACATTTATAATGTTATCATAACTACCGTAAGCTGGGGTTTGGGAAATATAGGATTCTACTCTGAATAGGTGAGTTGCCACCTACAAAAATTAGGCGCAAAATCAACCAGGAGTAAGTTTTAATCATACCCATCAAGTATACCTCATTACGAGGAACGTAGCTCATTTGGTGTCTTAAAGTTCACATTCCTCGAAGTTCCACATTTAAAGGATCTGTCACACATTCACTGTTGGAAATATTTTTAACTGAAAGGATCATTAATTAAAATATCTGTTTTGTAAGTAAAACCAGTATATTTTAACCATCCCATGCACTTCCTAGTTAAAGTTTTTAGTAAGCTGTTAGTATGCACTCCACAGTTTGCCCATTTGTTCCACACAGGTAGTGCTCCTCATTTTGGAGATGAAAGGTTGAGAACTATACAGTGTTTGCCGTAGTAGTATCAGATACAGGAGATACATCTCTCTGAATTACCTGAGAAAACACCCGACATGATTAAATGTAAATGACAGTTTTTTCACATTGCCAGAGAGGCAACACCCCCAACATTATTCATAAAAATAAAACAGCTGCGAGTGTGAAAATTCAAATTCAGTAAGTTATCTCCTCTAAACACTTGACAGACAACACAGCAGAAAAAAAAAACAGTTGTGGTGTTCTGCAGTAAACAATTCTTGCTCATTGTGCTCTTGCTTGCATTTTGCCCTTAATGTGTAATCAGTGTTAAAAGTAGCATTCAAAATAAAAATACAAATCCGCTGAAGTTTAAAAACAAATAAAGCCAACCTGTATTATCAAGCTATCCCTCTTACACACTCACAACATTTGAGTTTCTTTTTCATTAATGCTGCATTTGTGTTTCTGAAGAGCATGTAGTTTCAAATGCACCCCCCACTGCTAATGAAGACAAACACAAAACTGAATTAAAAAGAAACCTAATATGCCAGGCTATTTAGGTCTTCAAGCATACCTCGGTCTCTTAGCAAAAGAACTCTGGACAAAGCCATAAATAATGGGGGGTGGTTGTCAAAGGCCCTAAAATGGGGACAATATTGCTCATAGAAAGTTGGTATAACAGATTTTGTATTAGCATGAATTCTCTGATGGCTATGAAGTCTGAAAATCAAATGTCTGCCATTTTCTGACTTCAGTCCTCCACGATTTGCCAATAAACTATAATTTTATGAGAAACAGACCAAAATAGGAGTCAAAAACCTGGGCATTCTGTGAAAATCTGGACAGGTGAAAGCTATGAAGCAATTATAACAATTGCTACAGAAGTCAAATATCTCTGCCTATTTGACGAACACTTGTGATACAAACTAGCATCTCCAGGATTATACTACTGCAAAACAATGAAGTTCAGTACGTATTTTTGTGAAGGAGTGGAGGTACGGAAATATGGAAAAGTTTGTGTAGCAGGAAATGGATGGAGTTGAGTTGTGAGCTGCTCTTGAGTCTAAACCTTTAAACGTGGAGAGAAAAACTAATGAAGAGGCAAACTCTGTTAAAACTGAGATTAATTAATAGAGTGATGATTCTAAATGAACCGGTAAGATGTTGCTATTTTATATAAACAGAACGAGTTTAAGTTTTAATGAAAAATAAATACACATATATTTAATAATTTAAGTTATTTATTTATTTATTGGTATTTATAATGAAATATGAATGTATTGAAACACATTATTTTACACAAAGGAAAACAAAAAAGTGTTTAAAAGTTTTTATAATGTTTTTTTAATAATAATTTAACCTAAGTACCTACCTATTTTTTTACATAATGAGTTTTTCTTTTTTGTTTTTGGTTTGAACAGGATTAAAATAATAACTAATAGTTGTTTTGATCTTGATTATAATTTATAAGAAATTTTATTTGATGATTTGATTAATTGCATTGAAGTCTCACTATAGATGTGGGCGAATGAATGGATTTTTTTGTTTGCGTTTATGTGGATTATCTGTTGGTGATTACAATAAAGCTCGGTTTGACAGTTGGTGCGCAGTTTCCATTTGTTTGGACTTAATGAAGAGGCAAACTAATGATGGTTGTCATCAATCTGAGAAAATGTTTGTTAAAGATAGAGGTATACACATATAATATTACAACAGAAATCATCCAACCACTCATATAACCACATTAACAAACACCCTTACAGACTGTAGTTAGTCTTTAGATATTTCTTATTAATTAAAAAATGGGGTCCTTATAATAACAGCACATCTTACCTACTAGATGCCATGTTGTTACCATCTCGAGAACCATTTTTTTATAAAAGTCTATAATAACTAAAGCGTCCACTCTTAACGCAGCACACAGAAAAAAAATCCTTTGTGGCAAACATTCAGGTTACATTTACTGTGGTGGGGGTACTGCTAGAGAGTTGTTGGTAATTGCTGATTATATTGAGGCTGTGAGCCATGGAATGTGTGGCAGGCCAAATGAAATTACAATTTAACTTACCCTTTCTGTGATAGTGACAACTTGTGTATTTTTCAACCTAATTATAGTTATTAATCAAAATTTAAAGTATCATAATGTATTTGGAAAAATATATGTTATTTAAATTACAGTATAAACAGACTTACATTTTGTATTCAAATCTCGTAGCATGCTGCTGTTAACTCCAGGCAAAAAGACTACTACACAAAAGGTCCGTATAGTATGTGGCCACAACAGCCAAATTTACTTGCACATTAATATCTAGATGTGAATGAGTGATGCAAATCCTTGTCCTCCGAGTGGATGACTATATAATTCAAGTAAGCTGCAGGGTAGGGTTATTGAGGTTTAAAGACACAGTCAATAAGCTGCTGAAATGTGGCCAGGGCTCCACCAAAAAGGAGGACACTGTACATTAGTACAGCCAAAAGGTCCATACAGTCTGTGGCGACTGTGACGCCCCTGCACTGGCCCAGTAATCAAGGAGCCTCAATCCTCATCACTAGCACCAGTGAGGGATGTACACATTTGGAGGATGACAAGTACATACACAGTAAAGTACAATTTCCCTTGAGTACAAACAGAGAGCACAGTCAGTCTGGGGGCTGGTTTCTCCCTGTTTCTCCAGATCCCCAATAAGACTCCCCACTGGCACAGCTATAGGGTTACAATCTCAGCTGAGAGGTCAAGCCAAGACCTCCAGCACCCTCTGTGTCCAACCAGAGCTTTGTGTCCCTGCCTAAGTAGCTGACACACACTTTGAGATCTGATTTATATACAATCACAGACACACACCTGGGGAAGGCTGGCACAGGTTTACTAGCTATGCCCCCTTCTGCCCAGACTATAGGCAGTTATCACTGCCACCATCCCCTACTTATCAGCTACTATAAAGGCCCTTACAAAGGGTGACCAATCCTACCGCGTAATGTTCCTATTATACAAATGGTAAATGTGACCAAGGCTAAGGCTATTTAGGAGTGGCCTGTACAGTGTCACCGAATACATATGCAAGTACTCTCAGAGCTTAAATGTGTCTCACAAATATCAGCCATAAAGTTGTGTTTAAATATATTTAATAATAAATAATGAAAGAACAAGACAATTACTCAAACAACACAGTAACTACAGAGTTCAGAATCACAGGAAATATTTTAAAATAACATTGCAGGACAATCTTAGATAAATACAGAACATATCTAAACCAATCTTTACTATAGTCCTATCTATATCTAAAAGATACTATACCCTAAATAACTTACTTATAGAGCAAGGCAAATGCGAATGAGTGGATGTTCTTGCTAGGTCCAAGACAAAACACAAAGTGACCAGTCTCGCTCTCAGAGAAAGTTCTTAAATCAATATCACATATTACTGCTGGGTTAGCTAGGATGACATCACTCTGTCACCTGCCTTCAGTTCCCAGGCTAACAAATACTTAACAAAATTTAACATTTCTATGTGAAAAATACATATCTCTCAGATGCTTGCTCAGAACTGGAAGTCATAAAACAATTAAACACTTTTACAATTGAAACCTAGTAATTACTTCTGTTTCAAGACAATAGGGAAAGCTCTACCCCTGGACATTGTGTCTGCTTACTGAGAGATATCACAATCATAAAACAGTTTACTTTTCAACTTATTTTCTTGAAGTTTTGCAATTAACTCTATATATTCCAGCTTCTACTATTAAAACATACATTCGCAGAGGTATACAGTTTATATACATTTATGTTCTTTTCCAGTAGAGTATACTGTGGTTACATTCTTGAAGCTCATTACATAACATACAGTTCAACACACACTTCTGCACCAGTAGTTTAGTATACACATAACATATACTTCTCTTAACATTTGTAAGACAAGTGTATGAATCATATTAATATTCACAAATGATATATGACTATCAACAAAGCTCCAGATAGCTGGGTTGGCAGTGTCACATTTCTCCCCTCCTTGAAAACTCAAGCTAGTTTTTCAAGTGACCCTTGAGAAATATTGCTTGAGAGGGTGAACCTGTCTGGGAATACTTTACTCCATTCCCTGTCTTGAGAACCCAGCTGTGTTGATATTGCTAAACCAACTGCAGTGCTGCACTGTCATATCATATGCTTGCAATCCTAGGCTCCACCTTAGTAACTTGGCAATTGCTGGCTGGCTTGATGTAGCCATGTTAAGGGATTGCAGTCTGTAACTACAGTGAATTTCCTTCCATACAGATAAGGCTGAAGTTTCTGCAATGCCTACACTATGGCTAGCTATTCCTTTTCTACAGCTGCATAGCATTCCTCCCTGGGTTGGAACCTATGACTCAGATATACCACTGGGTGCTCTTCTCCCTCTGAGGAAACCTGGCTAAGTACAGACTCCACCCCATGGTTTGAAGCATCCACCTGCACAACAAATTATTTGCTGTAATCTGGACTGGCTAATACAGGGGGGCCTTCTAAAGCTGCTTTAAGCTTCTGGAATGCCTGCTCCACGGGGTTTTCACCCTTTGAGTTGCTGTATGGGCATAGGGTAAAAGAACCTCTAGATTTAATTTGAGATGAGTGGGAAGGTGAGTGTGAATCTCACAAGGACTCTGTTGTGGCATATGTCCTAAAGATCAGGACAAGTCTCAGGAAACTCATGGTCGTGGCCCAGGAGAACCTGGCAGAAGCCCAGCAGCAGAAAAAGGTCAGGTATGACAGGAATGCTGTAGGGCAACAGGTAATTGTTCTCATTCCTCACAGACACAACAAGCTGCAGGCAGCTTGGGAGGGACCATAGAAGGTGGTAAGGAAGGCCAGTGATGTTAACTACATGTTAGAACTGTTAGGCAGGAGGCAGGGGCACATATCGTACCATGTTAACATGATGAAACCTTACCATGATAGGGAGGACCTTGTGCTGAATATTTGCAGTTGATTGCAGGAAGAGTCTGGCGAGATCTGGTGACTGATCTCCTCAGTGGGGCTCAGACTGACACCTCAGTGGAATGGGTAGCAATGTTCCAGCAGCTATCTCCTACCCAGGTTCACGAAATCTGAATAGTGTTACAGGAATTTGGGGGCATGTTCACTGGGAAACCAGGGTGCACTCACCTGGAGCAGCACCATGTGGATACAGGTCCCCAAAGACCTATTAGGCAGGCCCCTTATAGGGTGAATGAGAGAGTCAAGCATAGTCTGAGGGAGGAGATACAGGAAATGTTGGAACTTGGGATAATTCGAGAGTCCAATACTCCCTCGGCCTCCCCAGAGGTGCTGGTACCAAAGAAGGATGGCAGCACCAGGTTCTGCGTGGACTACAGGAAATTAAACAGTTACACAGAGTTAGATGATTACCCCATGCCTAGGACAGATGAAGCCCTACAGCAGCTGGGTAGGTCTAAGTATCTTACCATCATTGATCTTACCAAGGGTTACAGGCAGGTGCCTTTGACTCCCAGTGCTAGAGAGAGGCCAGCCTTTGTGACTCCTTTTGGCTTGTATGAGATCACAAAGATGCCCTTTGGATGAAAAATTCTTCAGCGACTTTCCAGTAGCTGGTAGATCATATCCTAGCAGGAGCAAGAGGGTTTGCCCTTGCTTACCTAGATGATATTGTCATCTACAGCTATTCCTAGCAAGAGCACCTTCAGCATGTCAGGGAGGTGCTAGGCAGACTATAGAGTGCAGGGTTGACCATTAAACCCAGCAAATGTCAGGTAGGTATGGCAGAGGTTTTCTAATTGGGACATAGTGTGGGGAGTGGTAAGATCAGGCCAGAACCTGCCAAAGTGGAAGCCATTCAGGCATGGCCTGCACCTGTTACCACAAAGCAGGTGATGGCATTTTTAGGAACAGCAGGATACTACAGAAAGTTTGTCCTCAGTTATAGTACCATAGCTGCTTCATTCGCAAACATCACAAAGAAAAACAGGCCAGGTAAAGTAGTGTGGACCACAGCATGTGACCAGGTATTCCTGAAGCTTAATGAAGTTTGGAGAACCCCCTGCATTAGCCAGTCCAGATTACAGCCAATAATTTGTTGTGCAGGTGGATGCTTCAAACCATGGGGAGGGGGCTGTACCTAGCCATATTTCTTCAGAGGGTGAAGACTGCCCAGTGGTTTATCTCAGTCATAGGTTCCAACCCAGGGAGGAATGCTATGCAGCTGTAGAAAAGGAATGTCTAGACATAATGTGGGCACTGCAGAAACTTCTGCCTTATCTGTATGGAAGGAAATTCACAATAGTTACAGATCACAATCCCCTAACATGGTTACATCGAGCCAGCCAGCAAAATGCCAAGTTGCTAGGATGGAGCCTAATGTTGCAAACATATGATATGTCAGTGCAGTACCACAGTGGGATTAGCAATGCCAATGCAGATGGGCTGTCAAGACAAGGAATGGGGTAAGGTACATCAAGATAGACTCAACCCTCTCAAGCAACATTTCTCAAGGCACACTTGAAAAACCAGCTTGAGTTCTCGGGTGGGATGTGAAATTATATTATTACTTTTGTTATTGTTATTTTTATTTTCAGTATTCTTATTTGTTATTTTTTATTATTCCAAATTTGATATTGTATTTATGTTGACATATGCATGAATTAATTCATTTCAACCATATATAGACGCTGTATTAATGAATTGCTAGGTGTTGCTATACTTAACAAGTATACATCTAATATTGTTTTAGGAGTCAGCTACACCTTTTAGAGAAAGGTAGAGGTGTCACTAATTGGCAAAGTAATTGTGTTAATTGAAGTAATTGTGTTAATTGAAGTATAGACAACACTATGTAAACTGAGCTGCTTTAATGAATATTGAAATCTGATGAAGCGTATGGTGCATACGTGAAAGCGCTCATTTCGTTCTTTCTGTCGTTTGTGGAATAAAGAAGAAATTTTAATCTAATGCTGATGGTCGCCTAATTAATGTTGTGATTTCAACTGCTGTTCTGTTCTGGTTCACTTGTGTTTTATGTTAATTTTATCCTTGGACTTTGACAAGTGTTCCAGGCTAAGGTGAACGGTTTTCTCGATTTTTTTGCTGTTATACTTTTTAACCGTTTCACCTGACGGAATGGCTCATTCGGCTATTGAATTGGATTACAATCCGGAGTCGAGGGTTGGTACAGAGAGATGGTCCAATATTACCAACAATGGACAGAACCCTTTATTGAATCTGGATTTTGGCATACCTTTAGCATCTAACAAGGAGCAAGGTAACTGTGATATGGAACTGTTTAATACTCTATATAAGCAGCTAGAGAATAACCTTTACAAAATACAAAGATATAATTGGCAACGTAAACATTTAGAAGCTTCACTACATTTTAATGTAGTACCGAGAGGCATGAGAGTTTTGTGCATGCCAACTTACGGCGATAGCCAGCCTGAATTGCTCAAGAAATGGCAAGAAATCAATTTAGATACTAGCCGTAAGTACATGCAATTGCTCATAGAACACTTCATGCCCCTCGAACAAGAATTGTTAGCCAATGCAAATAAACTGAACCATGAAATTCGTCAATCGTTCAATAATGAACTTTGTACAAGAAAATTAGATGCTTTATACACTCAGATTGAATCCTATAGTAATAGACTGCAATTAGTTAAACAACGGAAGCTGCAGCGTGACCATCGCGATTTCGCAGAAGGTCATGTGTTCATTTGGCCACGCTACGTCAACCATGAAGGTGCAGCTATACACAATGAGAGAATACTGAAACCCATGGACAGCACTATTGATAACCAAGAACATGGAATACACAACACAACTCTAGTTAATGTTTCCAGTACTAGAACTTCTGACAGTGCTTTTATTACTCCACCGGAAACGGTGGATTTGGTGATACACACATCTGCCTCTACTCCGTTGCTCAACCAGGAGGCAGATAAGGTGAATCAAGATACTAGTACCTCGGGTAATGGAGCGATTTTGAAGAGCCATGCAGTCGCCCCCCTTTTTTTACCTTACTCCATAAGGAAACCAATAGCACCCAGAGAGAGATCCAGGAGCTGGGACAAACGCAAACGAAAATATTCAGAAGAGAACGGGCAACAAAGGCGACGTCAAAGACAGTAAATGATACTTCTTTATTTTTTAATTTATCTAGTTATGTATTAAGTGACTCTGAGATTAGCCTCTTAAATAGAGGCTTATCATTTGTCCCTTCGCAAGCCAGTTGTCTACAAGACATTTTGATTGATATAAGGACTTTTAGTCGTACGTTAGCGTTGAAATTGATGTTTTATGATCAAAGACAAAGAGTTTTAGATAATGAAAGCAATACTGCATGTTGCAAGAGAAAAAGTATGTATTGTCCACCTTTGCCAGCCCATATAGAATGCTTTGTTAAACTCTGTGAAAATAGTTTTTATAATTATTTTTACAAAGGGAATAGGAAATGTCTGTATTTCAATATGAATACGGATGAAAGGTTATCACTACAGAAATTGATTGAAGAACCCTCCATCATTATCAGACCTGCTGATAAAGGGGGAGGCATAGTGATATTTAATACTGAACAATACAATACATCCATGCTTTTGATGCTAAGTGATTCAGACACATATATTGAGATTCCTAACACATTTTTATCTGAAAACCTGAATAGAATTAAGGAAGAGCTATATGATATGTTAATGTGCCGTCAGATCAACAAAGAACTATATGATTTTTTCAACATAGAGTCTCCACGGATACCATATATTAAGGCCTTACCCAAAATGCATAAGGATGTACTCCCACCTCCTATTAGGCCCATAGTGGATGGTGAAGGATGGGCAACACAAAATATTTCATTATATCTTGAAAAGAGCTTGAGACCTATTTTGAACCAGATTCCTACTATCCTAAGGGATAGTTATCAATTGTTGGAAATACTTGATAATCTTAATATAGAACTGATACCTGGGGAACATTTATTGGTCACATTAGATATACAAAGTTTGTTTACTTGTATTCCTAATGACCAAGGTATACAGTGTATTAGGGAATTGCTTCAGTTTTACCCTGAAATCAGTCGTAATAAGAATATATTAATATGTCAATTATTAGATCTGGTTCTTTCTAATAATGTCTTCTCTTTTTCAAATCAAATGTATTTACAGAAGTGGGGTGTTGCCATGGGCACACCCTGCGCCAATACATATGCAAATTTGGTTGTTAATTGGTGGGAAAAAGAATATCTATTTAATAATGATCTATATAAGAAAATTATTTTATACTCCAGATTTGTGGATGATATAATAATAATTTGGGAAGGCACAAGAGAACAGTTTAAGAGCTTTTTGCAATATCTAGAAAGCACAACGAGTTTTTTAAGATTTACCATGGAGGCATCCTATACTGAAATAAACTTCTTAGATTTGAATCTGAAGATGGATAAAGGGAAAATTACATCTAGCATATATAGAAAAAACTGCTGGAAGAATGCTTTACTTAGCTTTGATAGCATGCATCCCAGGCATGTCTTCAGTGGCATAGTAAGAAGTCAGTTCACTAGATTAAATAGGCTATGCAAAGGACATTCAGACCTGGGAGTACAAGCAGATCTGATGGAGAAACTATTCATGGAGAGGGGCTATGATAAAAGGATGGTTAAAGAGATAAGAGAACAAGTAATTAGAACAACAGACACTGCTGTTATACCCCAGATAGAGAGAGGTTGTTGGAGTTATAATAATAAAAAATCTTATTCAAGATACCAAGAAAGAATGCAATTTCTTACTACATATACTAATGATAATAAAAGAATTGTAGAAATTTTAAAAGAACATTGGCAGGTGTTGACAATAGATGATAGAACCGCAAGATTGGTAGGGGAAACCCCTAGGTTTATATATAGGAATAACAAGAATTTAAAGAGGCTACTATGTAAAACATATAAAAAAGAAATGACCATGGCTTTAGAGCTTAACTTGAACAAGGGAACCTTTGCATGTAATCAGTGCAATATGTGTAAATTTATTTCAGAAATTCAGAAATTTACACATCCTGTTCTGAACTATGAGTTTAGACCTAGTTTTTATGCCTCATGCAATACTTGCAATGTTATCTATTTAGCAACTTGTGAACACTGTTCGGCATTCTACATAGGGCTCACTAAAAGAGAATTTAAGAAGAGAGAGTATACAATCATGTATATGATATAAAGAAAAATAATGAAACTAATGCTCTGGCAAAGCATGTAAAGCAATATGAAACACATAGCTTTAAATTTAGGGTACTACAAATTATTGAAAAAGATAGGAATGGGGGAGACATAGTTAATATACTTGAACAAAGAGAACTGTATTGGATATTAAAAATGAAAGCACAATATCCACCTGGTTTGAATCAATATGTCCCAATGAAACCCATGCTAAGAAAAAATTAATATGGTTTATATGTATATGTCACCCATTCTTACGATATAAAAGCTATTTAGGCTATGCAGATATATCACATACATTGACTGGTTTGTTATCGTTGACTTATTTATTCATTAATTGATGCATATTTATATTGCAACAATACAGGGTTTTGGTTTTTAAACATATTTATTCATATTTATATACATATTTATAGGGTTATTTGCAATAATTTATAGGCACTAGCACTTTATTAAAATAATGTATTCATTATGTTCATTCAGATGTTTCATTTGATATAGTTCATCTGATTTATAATATATAGGATATAAACATGAAGTGTTGAATGTGGATATTACTGGCTTGATCCGCGGCTCTAATAATGAAGGGCAGAGATTATATTATTACTTTTGTTATTGTTATTTTTATTATTTTTATTTTTTATTATTCCAAATTTGATATTGTATTTATGTTGACATATGCATGAATTAATTCATTTCAACAATATATAGACGCTGTATTAATGAATTGCTAGGTGTTGCTATACTTAATAAGCATACATCTAATATTGTCCTAGGAGTCAGCTACACCTTTTAAAGAAAGGTAGAGGTGTTACTAATTGGTAAAGTAATTGTGTTAATTGAAGTAATTGTGTTAATTGAAGTATAGACAACACTATATAAACTGAGCTGCTTTAATGAATAATGAAATCTGATGAAGCGTATGGTGCATACGTGAAAGCGCTCATTTCGTTCTTTCTGTCGTTTGTGGAATAAAGAAGAAATTTTAATCTAATGCTGATGGTCGCCTAATTAATGTTGTGATTTCAACTGCTGTTCTGTTCTGGTTCACTTGTGTTTTATTTTAATTTTAACTTGTATGAGATCACAAAGATGCCCTTTGGATGAAAAATTCTTCAGCGACTTTCCAGTAGCTGGTAGATCATATCCTAGCAGGAGCAAGAGGGTTTGCCCTTGCTTACCTAGATGATATTGCCATCTACAGCTATTCCTAGCAAGAGCACCTTCAGCATGTCAGGAGGTGCTAGGCAGACTATAGAGTGCAGGGTTGACCATTAAACCCAGCAAATGTCAGGTAGGTATGGCAGAGGTTTTCTAACTGGGACATAGTGTGGGGAGTGGTAAGATCAGGCCAGAACCTGCCAAAGTGGAAGCCATTCAGGCATGGCCTGCACCTGTTACCACAAAGCAGGTGATGGCATTTTTAGGAACAGCAGGATACTACAGAAAGTTTGTCCTCAGTTATAGTACCATAGCTGCTTCATTCGCAAACATCACAAAGAAAAACAGGCCAGGTAAAGTAGTGTGGACCACAGCATGTGACCAGGTATTCCTGAAGCTTAATGAAGTTTTGGAGAACCCCTTGCATTAGCCAGTCCAGATTACAGCCAAGAATTTGTTGCGCAGGTGGATGCTTCAAACCATGGGGTGGGGGCTGTACTTAGCCATATTTCTTCAGAGCACCAAGACTGCCTAGTTGTTTATCTCAGTCATAGGTTCCAACCCAGGGTGGAATGCTATGCAGCTGTAGAAAAGGAATGTCTAGACATAATGTGGGCACTGCAGAAACTTCTGCCTTATCTGTATGGAAGGAAATTCATAATAGTTACAGATCACAATCCCCTAACATGGTTACATCGAGCCAGCCAGCAAAATGCCCAGTTGCTAGGATGGAGCCTAGTGTTGCAAACATATGATATGTCAGTGCAGTACCACAGTGGGATTAGCAATGCCAACGCAGATGGGCTGTCAAGACAAGGAATGGGGTAAGGTACATCAAGATAGACTCAACCCTCTCAAGCAACATTTCTCAAGGCACACTTAAAAAACTAGCTTGAGTTCTCGGGTGGGATGTGAAAAACTGAGGGCCTGCCAGCCCAGCCAGATAGAATTTTGTAAATAATTCTATGTCATTGTAAATATTAATATGATCAACAGGCATGTGTAACAAATGTAAGAAAAATGTGCTGTGCTCTGAGCTTCAAAAATATAACCACAGTGCACCTTGCTGGAAGAAAGCTGATGAGTAAAGAATTTTATGACTGTTTGATCTCAAGCTAGGAGACATGATGTCTGGGCTAGGAAATTCTTTGTATTGTTCTAAGACAGAGATAATTACTAGGTTTTGCATTCAAAGTGTCTTTTATTGTTGTGGATTCCTGGCAGGTGCAGATTACAAAAAGAAATGTTAAAAGTTTAAGTTCTGTGAGCCTGGAAAACTTAAGCAGAAGTGTCAAGAATGATGTTATCTGAAATGACTCAGGAGTAATGTGTATTAGCAACTTAAGACTTTCTCAGAGAGAAAGATTGAGCATTTTGCATTTTGTTCTGAAGCTGACAACAACTCACAAGCACTTTGCCTTGTAAGTAGAATTTAGAACATAGTTTCTCTTAGAGACATATAAGAATATAGCCAGATTATTCTGTTTTCTATATTTATGTGAGACTATTCTACAATCTTGTTTTAAAACATTTTCCTGTGATTTCTGAGCTCTCTATTAGCACTGTGTTGAATTGATGAGTATTGTCTTGTGTTTTTATTGTCTGTTATTAAATATTTTAAACTTTTCAACCATGGCTGTTTTGTGTAGAGATAATTGAAGCTCTCAGAGTACTTGCATGTATCTGGTGATACTGTATAAGCCACTCCAATAGCCTTAGCCCTGGGTTATGCTTACTATTTGGATAACAGTAATAGCACACAGTAGAATTGGTAGCTGATAAGTAGTTGTTTGTGGCAGTGATTTCTACCTTATAGTCTGGGCAGGAAGGAGCATAGCTGGCGAACCTGTGCCAGCCTTCCCCAGGAGTCTCTGTGCATTTGTATATAACTCATATTTTAAAGTGTGTGTGTGTGTGTGTGTGTGTGTGTGTGTGTGTGTGTGTGTGTGTGTGTGTGTGTGTGTGTGTGTGTGTGTGTGTGTGTGTCAACTATTTGGGCAGGGACATGAAGCACTGGTTCACCAGAGAGGGTGCTGGAGGTTTTGGATTGACCACTCAGCTGAGATCTGTACCCTACAGCTGTGCCAGTGGGGAGTCTTATTGGGGATCTGGAGAGAAAGGGAGAAACCAGCCCCAGACTGACTGTGATCTCTTTGTGCTCTTAAGGGAAATTACTGTGTGTGTACTTTTTATCTTCCCAATGTGGACACCCCTCACTGCTGCTTCTGGTGAGGATTGGGGATCCTTGATTACTGGGCCAGTGCATGGGCATCACATACAGATTCCCACTTCCCTTGAGAATCAGCTGCCTCACTAGCTACCTCCCTCAGGCCTTGTAATGTAGGGTCTGAGAGCTGAGCCTGTCTCAAATCTCTCTTTGTAACCCTTCCCAGCTCCCCCTTCCACAGGAGGTCTGGTATCCTCTGACAGCAGTGCCTTACTGTCAGACTGGATACTACTACTCACCTCTGCCCTTGCAGTCACTCTGTCCATGGGAACATCAGTACCCAGAAGCAGCTGTGACTCACCTTCAGTCTCACTGTAACAGGGTAGCTCCCTCCCTGAAGTAACCACCTCACCAGTCCTGGCTGCAAATGTGTGGTCTGTCTGGGTTCCCCTAAGCTACCAGACCTACATGCTTGTTTCCAAACCTGACTGCATGTAACTACTTGCACACATGGTACTGCATTGTCAAAATCATTCCCTATCAGGACATCTGCATAGTCGTAGTTTGGTACCCTTGTTGTCTACCTACGTTTGGTGTTTTGTCATTCCCACTTACTGTCTCTCCCACCTTTTGTTCCCCACCTTGCATTTGTGGACATGTGGACATCTATATGCTACATAGCTCCACTGGTTGCATTTAAAACATTTAACCCTTGGTCCAGATGTGAACCTGGACTAGTGGCTTCCCCTGCTACTGGTGGACTCTGTTGATACAGGCTGGGCTGCCCACCATGGGTTCCCTTAGACCCATGAGCAGCACTGGTTGTCCCTTTCCTGTGCAATGATGCCCTGATTACTAGGTATAGGTCTCCCGTCTTCCCCAACTCATCTGCTGTAGTACATTGTCTATCAGCTAATGAGAGTCTCATGTCCTCAGGCAGAGTGCTAAGGACTTGTTCCCTCACCAAAAGGTCTGCCAGCCCTTCAAAAGTAGTGACATGACATCCACTCATCTATTGCTATTACACATTTTGGTTTGTCAGTATGCACTGCTATTGTTGTTGTATTTAACAATTATAATTCTCTATTAAAATGTGTAACTGACACACTAGCCTGGGTTGTGGTGGAAAATGTGCAGTAGATCATACCACTTAACAAATTAAATAAATAAATAAAACATATCCATGTTTCCATTCAATCTCATAATTCCTGCCTCTCCCAAAGCTTCATCTAATATCACAGATCACAAACTTGCAGCCCATGGACATCTAGCAGTCATCAAACCAGCATAAAGTTTGGATGTGAGAAGTTATTGACTACATTTATGTCTTCAGTTACCATCCATACAACATAATGGTTTCTAAAAATGGTAATTATTTTGTGTGTGTGTGTGTGTGTGTGTGTGTGTGTGTGTGTGTGTGTGTGTGTGTGTGTGTGTGTGTGTGTTACTTGCAGAACTAAATAATAAGCCTGCAGGATCATTTATTTCCTGCAGTAACAATGTCAATAAGCTACTTTCACATCACCAAACACAACACATAAAGCCATTTTTTTGTAAATAAGAACAGTTTTGAAGGCAGTCAGTTTGAAAATGTACTGTACTTCTAGAAAGCTTAGCTACAAAATTTTCATAAGAAGGAACTACACTTGCTCTAATCTCATTGTCTAATTTGCTGAAACCTTTCTGTTTCAAACGGCAAATTAAGTAATGTCATACAGGTTGACCAGATGGCAATTTAATAACATAACATTCACGTGCTTCAGTACCATATTGATTGTCTATATATGTATAGGGATAAGTCATATCTCCTGTAAAATCTCCATTTCCCTTTTGATATTTCAGTATCATAACAGACAGTAAAAAATAATTTCTTCTTTAATGCATGCTGGTACATAAAAAGTAAGGACTTCACTAATAGATCTAATGACTGTGATATGTGCTGTCATGTACCCATGAGCTTTCAGATATTATTAGGTTATCAGCAATCACAACAAAGAGTTGCATGACTTGATCTTTGTATACACAGGGGGATGTAATATGCATAATATGTATCTATATTTACTATTATAAGTACCTTGATAGTTCAGGTACAGGGCAGGTGAGGATGCTGGTGGATTGATAAAATGCATCAGCCCCAGAACATGCCAAGGTAGGAAGAAGAGAACAAGGAAGAGAATAAATCAGTTGTAAGGAGGAAATTGGTTATGAGAAATAAGAATTTTCCAGGGGCAGTTTGGAAGAATCCATGCCTCAAGGCACAGTGGGATCTTGAGTTAATTGAAGATTTATAGGTTCATAGGTTCATAGGTAGGTACTAGGCTATTTACCCGAGGGCATTTATAAGCCTAGCCAGAGTGTGTTGGCTTTAGCCACCCCATAGATTAATTAACTGATCCTCTGTCAAGCAGAGCCAATGAAGTGATCCCAGGGGTGTATTTTCTGTTACCCATCCACTCGTCAAGGTTTCTCTTGAAGAGTCTTAGTGAGGGGCTCTGCCTAATGTAGTTTGGAATTTTGTTCCAAATTATGGGGAGTCTCTGTGACAGGAATCTATCCATCCAGCATGTCCTATTTATTGTTGTGGCAATATCAGTAGGTTCAGTATATTTTGTGCTATTTTGCACTAGTGCAGTGCATATCTGCGAGTTGCCACTTAGATTCTTAACATGGCTAAAGAAGGCTTTGTGGTTATCTTTTGAATCCTTGGCTATTTTTCTTTCAAAGTTAGCCTTGGATGATTTCATGAGGGACCTTAGTTTCTTACTGATACTGATCAGGGATGTCTTTCCTTCTTGGGATTTGCTTTTTTTCTGAACTAGTTTCCTCCTTCTGTTGTATAGCCTGTTTATGGCAGGGGTCCACCAAACTGGTTTCCTTCTCCTAGAGGAGTGAGTGTTAGTTTTGCTAGGGATGGCATGATCCATGCAACCTTTTAGGTGCTCATAGAGAGCATTTGTAAAGGTTTCTGCATCTTGGGCAGTGTTATCCTTTAGAGTGAGGGCTGTGAAACTTACCACCTCTGTCTTAAGTAAGGTGAAGTTTGCTTTAGAAAAGTTTTTTACTGTAGTTTCCTTAGTTGGGGGTGGTGGCGGGGTGTGGACATCCAGAGTGCTTAGTTTATGGTCTGATCTAGTCAGTGACGGGTTGACCTCTGGTGTGGAACACCTGTCGCCCATGTTGGTGATGACCAGGTCCAGTATGTTTTCACCTCTGGTAGGGGAGTTTACCAGCTGATCCAGGGCATTTGAGTTTATGAATTCCTGGAAGCACTGGGCCCGGGAGTTTGTATTCGAGTAGTTTTCCCAGTGAATGGTAGGGTAATTGAAATTGTCCAATATCAAGGTGTTCGGTAGGACCTTCATGTTTTCCAGTGTCTCCAGAAAGGTGGAGTTGTGGTCCTGGGTCCTGGAAGGTGATCTGTACCAGGCCACAATTTGCATTGCAGATTTGCCCGATGTTAGTTGCACATGGATGATCTCAGAGGTATCATACTACGCCACTAACCTGGAGGTGTAGGTATCCTTGATGAATATGGATACACCCCCGCCTTTTGTGTTTTGGTCCGTGTTCTGTGGCCGAAACATGTGGTATGAGTTGTAGCCCGGTAGTGCTTGAGTGCTCTCTGGAGCCTTGAACCAGGTTTCAGTTACTGCACAGATGTCGATGTTCTCCATACTGAGGAGTGCTTCGAGCGCGTGCATTTTGAGATTTAAACTCCTGACGCTGAGTAGCATAACCCTCAGTTTTTTGTTAATTTTGCTGTTTATGGAGGTGGGTTTGACTTTTGAGCCTTGCCTAAAAAAGGCACTATGGGGGCAGCAAGAGCCTTGGCCAGTGCTCCAAAGCCTAGGTGTGACAGGTGCAAGCCATCTCTTGCAAAGCAACAAGGCTTGTCAAGCATGTCGTCCCAGGCTGACAGATACTGGATACCCTTTGAATGACACCAGAAGCTTAGCCAATTGTTGAAATTGATCATTTTTTTCTTTATACTGAGGTATCATTCTTGGTGAGGGCAGGATGCTACTTAGGGTCAGGGTCATACGAGCCTGGACTACATGATCAGAGAGCTCTTTCACGTCTCTTTCTCATGTAGTCCAAGGAGGTACCTCTCAGGTCATTCACACCAACATGAACAATGAGAGTCATATTTGTACTTGTTCTGGAGTGACCTGAGTGCTTGTGTTATGTGGCGGATTCTGGCTCCCATCAGGCAGCTAACAGTAACCTTCTGCTTGTCCAGCCTAATGAGTGGGACGTCAGTGCACCTAACTATAGAGTCACCTATTACTAGTGTGTTAGGTATGTTATTTTGCCTTAAGGGCTGTGATTGTGTGGTACACTGATTTTCTGTTTTATGTGTTGTCTGGTTTGTGATAAGAGGTGCAGGTTGTTTGGATGTCTGCTTTGGAGGTCTCTGATGCTTTTTCAGGTTTTATTTAGAGCCTCTGAGTATGATTTTGTGTATTTATGGGTATTTTTTTGCCAGTGCTGTTTTAGTAGGTCTGTGTGCGGCTGGAGGTGTGGTGCAAGTGTTAACCTTCTCCTCTTGACTGTCTGTTCCAGTCTTAGGTGGAGACAGCTTAGCTTCCAGTTTGGCTGTATAATTGCATCTCTCACATATGTTAGTGTTTTGTGGTAGGAGGAGAGGGTTGTCTGTGTACATGAGGCAGTTGTAGCATTGCCTCAGGATAATCAGATTCACCAGCTGGACTGGAGAGTACAGCTGAAATTGCCCTTTCGTCATGCCTGAATAGTAGGGTGAGCTGCTTAGTTGCTTGGTTGGTGAGGAATGAATAAAGAGCCTTGCCCTGCTGGGCAATCAGTGTAAGGGTACATTAGTACTTGCTATTAGGTCTGAGCAAGTGCTGGGCTGTAAGATGCTTTTTGAGTGCTTAGATTGAGAGTTAGACTAGTTTCAAGGGAAAAACTGAGGAGGAGACTTAGTGGAGCCTGGAATAATTTAAACGTAGTTAACCTGCCCTGCCCGGTGCGCAAGACCGTGCAAACACGGTTTTTATAGTAGGGAAATGAAAGAGATAGAAATTATCTCAAAATGGCCAATGAACTACTAACTTCTGGGCTGGAACCACTCCTCCAGGGACAGATAGGTTGCTCAAAGCTCCCCTCTCTCACAGGTGAACAGAGAAACTTCTTTCTATCCAAGTAAGGTATGGGCAACTCAGAAACTAGTATCACAGCCCTGAATTCAGCACTAGCCTGAAAACTGGACTACACTAACTTAGAAAGGTGGGAAACAAGGAACTTTTTTTTTTAAAAGATAAGGTAAAAACAGTAAAAAAATACACTTAAAACAGCTTTAAACGACTGCAAACAATCTGAAAAGGCTATCGCACTTTAGTGTGTAGCCTACAACCGTTAAACAAATTATTTAAACAAAAAAACGCTTTTTTAAAACTGCAAGCAGTCAAATAAATACAATATGTGAGAAAAACAAGCTTTTCAATCACAATAAACACTGGAAAATCTGCGTTTAGGTGGAAGACAGTTAAGTACAGCAAGAAAGTACAGAAAACTGATACTTAATCACTCCAAAGTCTCTCTTCTAAGCTAGAAGGCTTATATCAGTTTAAGGCTTTCTAGTGTTACCCAGTAGGTTAGTTACAGGAAAGATGGGAAACAAGCACAGATGTGGTCTTTTAAACCAGAAAGTTGAAAGAGACGGACAAACTGTCCAAATGGTCAATAAACTACAATTTCTGGGCCAAAAACCTCTCCTCTAATGGTAGACAGGCTACCTAGTGCTTACCACTTCCACTGATAAGCTAGAAGGATTTCCTCCAACACAGAAAGGCTTGTGGGGCTCAGAAGCTTACCAACAGTCCTGGACACAGTAACTCTGTATCTGGACTAGGCTAGTTACAGGAAAGGTGGGTAACAAGCGCAAGTGTGGCTTTTAAACCAGAAAGTTGAAAGAGATGGAAAAAACTGCCCAAATGGCCAATAGCTACAATTTCTGGGCCAGGAACCACTCCTCTTGTGGTAGATAGGCTACCTAATGCTTACCATTCCCACTGATAAGCTAGAAGGCTTCCCTCCAACACAGAAAGGCTTGTGGGGCTCAGACGCTTACAAAGAGTCTTGAATACAGCAAATCTATACCTGGACTAGACTAGTTACAGGAAAGGCAGGGAACAAGTACAAACGCAGGCTTTTAAGCCAGCAAGTTGAAAGAGATGGAAAACTGCCCAAATGGCCAAATAAACTACAATTTCTGGGCCAAAACTCACTCTTCCCTTAGAGGATAGGCTACCTAGTGCTTACTACTCCCACTGATAAGCTAGAAGGCTTCCCTCCAACACAGAAAGGCTTGCGGGGGGGTTCAGAAGTTTACTAACAGTCCTGGACACAGCAACTCTGTATCCAGACTAGGCTAGTTATAGGAAAGGCAGGAAACAGGTGCAAGTGCAACTTTCAAACCAGAAAGTTGAAAGAGGTGGAAAAAAACTGCTCAAACAGCCAATAGCTACAATTTCTGGGACAGGGACCACTCCTCTTGTGGTAGATAGGCTACCTGATGCTTACCACTCCCACTGATAAGCTAGAAGGCTTCCCTCCAACACAGAAAGGCTTGCGAGGCTCAGAAGTTTACCAAGAGTCCTGGATACAGCAACTCTGTATCGGGACTAGGCTAGTAACAGGAAAGGTTGGAAACAAGCGCAAGTGTGGCTTTTAAACCAGAAAGTTGAAAGAGATGGGAAAAACCGCCCAAACGGCCAGTAGCTACAATTTCTGGGCCAGGAACCACTCTTGTTGTGGTAGATAAGCTACCTAATGCTTACCACTCCCACTGATAAGCTAGAAGGTTTCCCTCCAACACAGAAAGGCTTGGGGGGCTCAGAAGCTTACAAAGAGTCCTGAATACAGCAAATCTGTACCTGGACTAGACTACTTACAGAAAAGGTGGGGAACAAGCGCAAACACAGGCTTTCAAGCCAGCAAGTTTAAAGACATGGAAAACTGCCCAAACGGCCAATAAACTACAATTTATGGGCCAAAACCCACTCTTCCCATGGTAGATAGGCTACCTGATGCTTACCACTCCCACTGATAAGCTAGAAGGCTTCTCTCCAACACAGAAGGGCTTGGGGGGCTCATAAGCTTCACCATTATACGTTTATGCAACTGGTATGGGACTGTACCAAAAAAGACAAAAAATCTGGACTAGGCTCCTAACCATGGTTGGAAGGGTTATTCCTGCCTAGTTTATTGTACACTTAACTAGCAATGAGCAGGCCATGGCATGGTTTTGGGTTAGTAAATGTATGTATATATATATATATATATATATATATATATATATATATATATATATATATATATATATATATATATATTTATATATATGTTTACTATCATAATCTGGAAATGCACTCAGTCGAGTCATCACACCGTCGAACTTAAACAGCAAAAATGAAAATGTTTCTCAGCCCCTATCTCGAACCATGATAACGTCAACAGTTCGATAATCACCATTTTGAAAATGTACCCATTGGCCTGTATGTGCCATCTGGACATCGATATTCAAGCTTTGGTATGATAAGTTTCGATTTTCAGCCGCTGTGAAAGTATACTTCTGACGTTCCATTACTCAACCGAGTGCATTTCCAGGTTATAATAGTAAACCTCTACACGTACACACACACACACACACACACACACACACACACACACACACACACACACACACACACACACACACACACACACACACACTATACAGGAATTTAAGAGAGCAGATGTTGAAGTGAGGATCAAACATTAGTCTGAGTACTAGGAACAAAGTAACTGAAGGAGTAAACATGTCTGGGGAGTGGATAGGAGTGGAGTATTTTGAGCTATAGATGAGTTTGGGGGAAGGCCAGTGTGCCTGTACACAGGTATGTGTGACAGTGCTTAGATCAAAAGACAGGGCATGCATGATATGGAAGGAAAGGGTGAAGAGGAAGAGAAGACACAGTACAGGAAATAAATAGTAGGGTGACAAAGGGTGCCAGGGTGTAAGCAAGAGAGGGAATAAAGAATTCTCTAGGTGAAAACTAGAAAGAAGAAAGGGTGAGACAGATTTGGCTAGGCTGGTTGGAGACAAAAGAAAGACATGATGGAAGAAGGAAAGCAGAAGCACTGAATGAATATTTTTATTCAGTTTTCACAAAGGAAAGCAAGGGAACTTGACAGCTTGATAACTACAATTTCAAATAGTCACATTCCCAAGCATGATTCCACTGAAAACCATTTTGAGTAGACTTTACTTTACATACAAAGCTGTGTAACTGTGAAGTTAGTATGTATAAGTCAGGGGGTGTTGGGAGTGTCCTCCAACATGAAGGAGTGCAAGGGGGCTGGGGGCTTGTCTTCCTGTAAAAAAAGCTTTAGTTTTGTTTTTTTGAATGTGACTTTCAGTAGAACCATTTTGGGGGAATGTAGCTCACTGAAATGTACGTCAGCAAGTCAGCATGACTGCAAAAGTAAAAAAAAAAAAGATACCAGTCTGGGAGGCTAGAAAGAAAGGGCGTAGAGTGGGGACTGTAATGGACAAATGCAAAAACTCAGAGGGTTGTGGTCAGAGGGGTAACAATAAGAAAACTGAGTTGTGGAATACTGCAGAGGTCAGTCCCAGGGGCAGTATACCTCAGTGCATTTAGTTCAGACATCTGAAGAAAAAAGAAAATGGCACCAACTGCCATAAAGTGAAGAGTGGTAGAACGTCTGGAAGGAATTCAAAAGGCTGAGCAAGTGAGCTGGAAACACAGAACTTAAGGTAAAGTGCAGACAAGGCACAGAACTTAGGACACAGTAACACTGGTCTGAAAAATCAGACATGCAGACTGGAAATGACAGCAGCAGAGCAGGGAAAAAAAAGGATCTGGAAATGTCAATGTCATATGAACTGACCATCATGAACAGAGTAAGAGGGCAGTTACAGCATCCAGTAGAATACTTCAGTATATCCCTTGGTGGATAGACTCCAGAAACAAAAGAGTACATCTTCAGCCATACTGGGCAATGCTCAAACCACACCTTGAGGGCTGTGTACAGTTTTTGAGGTCTTGCAATGAATGGGATGTCAGGCTGCTGGAAGAAGCCCAGTGGACAGTCACAAGAAGGATGCATGGAATGGAATGGGTATGATGACGGGAGCTACATTCCTTCTTATCTGAGATCATAAGAGGCAAGGTGGATATGGTATGTGTGTATGATGTCATGTCATGTCATGGAGATATGAAAGGGTTTCTTGAATAGGAGAAACAGATGAGGGAAGAACAAGCA
>NC_056741.1:1173693182-1173740682 GCF_019279795.1 Protopterus annectens | reverse complement strand
CCTCTTTTTAATTGCAGGTGCACAGATATTGCTCTCGTAGCCTTTATATTTCTTCACTGAAAGACAACAATCATACTGCATTACTACAGACTGATGAAATCTGCACTTACATGTTGCCATGAAATGTTCATTCCTTTATGCTTTGTCATTATTACATAGCATACTAATCTGTGCCCTTCTTTCATAGAATATTATGAAACACTGCACATAATAAACTGTTGTCCTTCAGTACTGGAGCTATCCTAAAATTACATAAGAATTTTCTCTGTCAATTGTAGTGTAAGAAATAAATTATACAGCAAACACTATGCATTTTGTCATAGCACTACTCCAGCTAAAGACAGAGATAAACACCTCTCTGGTTTACTGAATGTACAATGTTTCAAAGTTTAGACTAATTACTTTTTCACTCTCAGATGTCTCTTTTTGCCATGGTATTTATCAAGATGGGCACAGTGATCAGTTTGCATTTTGACAAGCTGTCCTGCCCATGATATAACACCCTTGTGAAATGGACATGTGTGATGTGTGGTAAATGCTGCAACTGTTACCAAAATTCCTTCTGGGCAGTTGCTGTACATACCAGATAAAAAAGCATCAACACAGGCTCCATTATGAGCTTTTGTTATGGTGTATACTCCTTTTTTCACTACTGAGCTTTGAAAAATTGAATACAAACACAAGTATATCATGCAGCTCTAAAGAGCTACACATAAATGATACTGTGACAAATAATATGCTAGGTGATAGTTAGTGGCCAAAAACAAAATGGTTACACTGAAAATGTTAAGGTGACATTTCTCAAGATATATGGTAGCTGGATTGGACTTTCTCAGTTGACCCTAGGTGTGAGTGTGTGCATGTGTGTGCCTTCTGTGAAGGTTGAGTACAAGGCTGGCAACTTGACACTGTAAAAACTCCACTGCCAATCGTTCTACAGACCGATGATCTGCTGTGGCAACCCCTATCAGGAGCAGCCGAAAGATGAAGAAGACTGAATTGACAGATTCCAGAGGAGAACATGTGAATTTTAAAATATATTCCAAACAAGTTTCTAGCATTAACTTGTTATTAGTTTTTTGTCTGACAATACACTGAGAAAATATTCAACTGCTGAAATAGGGATTATTCAGAACACAGAATAGAGAATTAATACTTGACAAAAACATATTTTGTCAGTAGATGGCATTGTAGAATTCTGGTGTTATACCTGACCCTAATGAAATGTGTACTGCAAACATATGGACTATAATGAGAGATGTAATGAGAGAATGGGCGATCCATAGATCGCATCCTGATTGGAGAATGAAAGCTCTCCAGTAGGGTATTAATATAGAAGTAATTCTCACTGAAAAAATGAGTCTGCTGCTTCATGGCAGCATATCAGGCCACTGTGGAGTTTAGAAAGGAAAACCTAATGGCCGCCATTACTTTACGCTTGCTAACCAGTGCTTTTGCCATTTAGCGAGTATAAAATGTAAAAAAAGAAAGAAAATTAAAAGAAAAAGTGTGTGTAAAAGTGACACAATAAGAGCATACAGCTGGGTTCTGGACCAGTTTTGTGTCAGAGGCCAACATTAAGGAGGTCTATAACATCAGTATGATAGGTGTAGACCAAGCAGTAACCATGAGATTTAATACTACAGTTTGTTTGTGTGTTTCTGCTTTTCCCGGTTAGGGGTCGCCACAGCGGAACTCCAGTCCGCTAATGATTGGCAGTTGATTTTTACATACCAGCTTGCCAGGCCTGACACACAACCTTCAATGAAGGTACACCCTTTCACGCATGCCTCCACGCAGAAGACGCTCTAGCGGAGAATCGAACCAGACAGCGACTTACTGTGAGGCGACAACGCTACCGCAGCACCACCACTGCAGCAAATTTAATACTACAGTGCTGATCATATTTTCTAATTTACATCTACAGCACTGGTTCTATGGGCTGTCTTGTTTTGTTAAGGCCTGTAGCACCTGAAGGACAGACCATACACAACACTTTTTTCTCATTGTTACTTAATTGTACTGCTAAACTTACTGTATGCATGCCACAGTTATCTACATTAAATATGAGAAAGTGGGATCCACTATGAATATTTATGACTTTAATTATCAACCAATTTGACCCAAAACATTTAAGATCCTGAGAAGTCAACAGGGAAACTCCAAAGGTTGAAAAACATTGAAATCTTTTTTTTTTGTACCCCACACATTGAGGTCAGACTCCACACCCCTGAAATATATAAATTTCAAGATCACACAAATTCAGAGAAGAGGGAGAAAGTACAGAAATCATTACACTTACCTTCTCACTCTTCTCTACCATGACAGGTTATTGACAACCTTTTGCATTTCATATTCTGACCACCAACCACCTGCCTGGTGACAATATGTACCACTTCCATGAAAAAAATGAAAAAAAATCTCTACTTTTCTTGGTTCTTTGAAGAGATTTTCTAAGTTTTTGTTATTGTTTTTCCTCTGATCAATAGGCAATTCCTGTACAGCCTGACAATTGTCTAGAAAATAGCACTGCATTAACTGCTAGCAGGCATTAATAAGTTAAGTACATCTGTGTATGGGCTAACAGCATGGCCTTGAACCAAATGTAAAACAGACATTAAAACAAGAGTTGTAGTATGCATGTGCCAGTAGCATGGAGGAATAAAGCCCTGTCTATAGCCCAGGTGACCAAGTTCAACTTGAGGCTGAGGCACCTGATGGTGCAGGTGGAGAGAATGGGTGTGCTTATTCTGAGAGGAAAGAGATGGGGGGGGGGTCTTACATAGCTTGCATCACTGTTCCAGTAACAGGACCCTGCTTGGAGAGTAGAAGCCTTTTACGCAATGAGAGCCAGGTTGGGAGGATGTGGGCATGACCACCCATGAGAGATGTTAGCACATGTTGACACATGTGCAGACTAATAGGGTGTAGGCAACCCTTGCAGGTGATGAAAATACTCATGCTATATCCTGATAGTGGGGTGGGGATGATGTTCATAAAGGAAAATTGTTCTTAATTCCAGAGATGCTAGAGCAGATTTAAGGGTAAAATGGCAGACAAAATATCAAAAGTTGCACTGTAGGTTCACAAAGCTGGGTTCTAAATGACCAATAAACATATTAGCACAACAAACATGAAAATGAAACTCTGGACATGCATCTCATCAGCTAGCAACACTTTGGCAGAACCCCTAGTTAAATAACATATTTTGATTTTAAATAAAAAAAAACCATGAAAATGCTTGTGTTTTTAATGCCGGAAAACTTGGTTTAGTTCATGTTTGAAATTTTTCATACCTTTTGTTAAAAGGATGCCAGCAAGCAACTCTAGCATGATTGATAAAGAAGACGGCAAAGCCATACTTAAACTTTCTTCCTGTTAAATTAGGATGGACATTACTCACTCTGAGTTTTTTAAATAGTCCATGCATTTCATTGTTCCACACTAATATATGTCATTCGATTGAAAGCTAATTTCACTGAATCACAGTTGATAGAAAACAATAACAGTTTATATATAGTATATTATATTGTTTTTGCTCACAGACATTGTTAGGATAGTGAGTTTACATGAGTATGTGTGGATTGGTCATAGCCACCATGAATGTTGTAGCGCAAAGAGTATATAAACCAAAAGGACCAAAACAACTCACAACTGTTAACATGGATAAAATAAAAAAAAAAAAAAAAAAACAAACAAAGGAGAAGAAACTCAGCACTTCATGTTTTATTGAAAATCACAGTTATCACTTTCATCCTGAGTTGGTTGTCCCAGTAGTGTTCAATTAAGATCATAACTACAACTTTTACATTTTAAAAAGGGCTACATAAAGCATTAGTATTTTCCTGTATTCCAATGCCATACATGAGTTCATATATTCTCTTAGGCAATTTTCTCGAAGTTTTCCCCACATAAAAGCCTGACCATTTCATACAGCAGGCAGTGTAGACCATGCTGTGAACACTACAGGTGAATTTACCTGGAATATGATAATATTCTCCTTTAACTGTTATACCAACAGTATTTAATATAGCAATAACCCACGCCTGGGTGTGGGTAATGCGGGATTTACCCACGGTTGGCGTGGTTTGGTCCCGAGGGAGAAGCCCGAGGGACCAAACAAAGACAACCGTGGGTAAATCCCGCATTACCCACACCCAGAAGTGAGTTATTGCTATTATACTATGACATTATTTAAGAAAAGAAATAATTACTTTTCTTAAATAATGGCATTGTATAATGCCTCTTTGCTGCCCTTCCGCAGCTGTCTGGTATCCGCGGCAGTTCTGATGTACTGCGCATGCCTACGCAGTACATCAGAGCTGTGGCCAAAAGCAACGGAGAAAGCAAGATCTCCGTTGCTTTTTACTGTTTCACTATGTTAAATGGGTTTAACATAGTGAGACAGCTTTAAAATAAGCAATGGAGATGTCCGTTGCTTATTTTAAAGCTGTCTCGCTATGTTAAACCCATTTAACATAGCGAAACAGTAAAAAGCAATGGAGATGTTGCCATTGCTTTTTTTTTTAAACCTGTCTCGCTATGTTAAATGGGTTTAACATAGCGACACAGCTTTAAAATAAGCAATGGAGCCGTTGCTTATTTTAAAGCTGTCTCGCTATGCTAAACTCCTTTAACATAGCAACACAGTGTGTAAAAAGCAACGGAGATCTCTGTTGCTTTTTTTAAACCTGTGTCACTATGTTAAACTCTTTTAACATAGTGAGACAGTGTTTTAAAAGAGACTTATACTAATGGAAAAGTCCGGCGACGGACCTTTTTCCATTAGTATAAGTCGATTTACAACGTGCACGCTGGCCAATCAGCATGCACGTTTTGGAATATTAATGGGGGGTCATGGTATAATAACAGATATTCCCACTGTCTGCAAATTAGGCACATTTTAATTTCACCATTTTTAACTAATGGTTTGCCTTTTCTTTCCAAAGAAAGCCTTTGATAGTTCTTTTTTGTTTTAAAAAATAAGACAAGATTTTGAATCCATCACCTCAGCTGTCAGAGGAAAGCCTTTTAAACTATGCAAGTTATTATATAACATATCTTTGATGGTCCCAGCAGCTACCAAATGCTCTAATTTCGTAGCTACTTTGTCTTGCCTGGTCTTCATTTTTCTTCCAACCAACCAAATTGCTAAGAAAAAAAAAGCTCTTTTATCAAAAAAAAAAAAAAAAAAAAAAAGATTCACTGCATGTTTTTTTCTTTCTTTCCTCCACGGTTGTGTAACTTGGAGTTAGAATATATAAGTAAAGGGTTTTGAAGGGCAAATCCCCCCACATGGGGGTGCAAGAGGGCTTGTCCCCCTGAAAAAAAAGCAGTGTTTTCATGGTATATTTGTTGTATACAATATTTTCAATGAGTTGTAATTCTTCTTTATATCTCTATATCCCATGTTCTATATAACTATATGAAAAAAGCTATATATTTTCTCCAAAAGTCTGACTTAGCAGAAGGACTAACACATCAAAATCAGTGTAAAGAAATGTTAAAAATACATTTTACCTATTAGTTATTTATTTATTTTATTATTTTCTATGTGAGATGGTATACTGATCCAAACAGGATTATTACAGACATATCCCAGTTCATAGTCAACAAAAAGAACTATTTAATGAATGGAACAAAATAAACCAAGCTATATCACATGTCTTATACAACTGAAATAGTATTATTATTATATCTGTAAACATGTCAGGAGTGGGGGTTATATGGGGATGTAACCAAAGTGATAAATCAACTGGGGCAGGAGAGATTAAATCCTTATATGATTTCTACACCTGCCAGATTTTGATGTATTATATGATGTGAAAGTTTTTTTATTATTATTATTATTATTAGTAGTAGTAGTAGTAGTAGTATCATTATTACTTACTTTCACCTGGTTTTACTTCAGTAAAATTTGATTACTGAGCAGGTGTGACTATATAGGTTTCAGTGTTTTGATGTCACAAAATATAATCCAGGCTAAAATTTGGAACTATATAGTTAGACGTTGCCCGTTCGATTCTCAGTTAGAGCGTCTTCTGTGTGGTGACATGCATGAATGGGTGTTCCTTCGTTGAAGGTTGTGTGTTAGGCCCGGCAAGCCAGCACATAAAAATCAACTGCCAATCATTAGTGGACCGGAGTTCCGCTGTGGCGACCCCTAACCGGGAAAAGCCGAAAGACACAACAACATGCAATGATTGAAAACTTCAGTAAATCAGTAAGGCAGAGAGAATCCAATTTCTATGTACTTGTGAAGAGAGGATCTCTTTTACTCAAGCAGCTGCTAATTATGATCCCCTTATTAAAATGGATATGATGATGTAGTTTTTGCAGCTGAAGAAAAAGAACAGTATTTATGATATTAAACTGGTATTTTTATGCCTCCTATTACTAATATATTTTACATTTTCTAGGTATGACAAATCTTTTACCATTGAGCTGTGCTTTTCTCTACAGTGATAATTTGGGTTCAAGTGCCTAGGTAGCGAGACATTTCCCTGTAGTACATTTGACTGGGGACACATGGCTAAAGTGACAGTCAGCTGCAGAGAAATATGACTGTTTGCAAATTCCCTGTGGGAAAAGAGAAGCACACACTGCCATGCTGACAGCTTTAATATCCAAATGCACAGTTGAAAACAATGTCTATGGTCCCCAAGGGAACATGAGACAGCAGGCAATATAGCAGGCATCAGCAGCAGGCTGGCCAGAGGTCATGTCAGTAAAAATGCAGTTCACAATGGGCAGTGCCTTTATAATCGGTGTGTGTGGACCACTACCCACTTCACAATGTCTAGGAAACATTACCTAATATAACAATAATATCCTAAAAAGGTAGTTGTTATGAAGGAGATTATTCTCTCCTGACACTCATTATTAACTCCCTGGGTTTCATCCTGGTATAATTCCTACTCTGGCTATCTGTTGTGTAGATAAAATAAAATTTCAGCTACATAAGATATTTGGTATATCTACATAGACAGAAACACCTATCTGTGCATGCTTTATTGCTTTATTTTGATTTCTTTGTCAAACCATCCTATTTGCTGCCTCTGGACTAGGATAATGCTGTAATGTCTAACTGGATCAGCTGCCATTACTAGTAGAAAATAATAAATTAATAGATAAATAATCCTGTTAGTTTCTTAATATTTTTAATATTTCCTTACACTGATCTTAATGTCTTAGTCCCTATGCTCAGCTGTATATAAAATTAAGTAGAATTTTAGAAAAAAAAATGTTTTTCTAGTGTAGTCATAAACTGGGACATCTAGGTATGCAGAATTTCATTTTCATTGAATATTACAGGTGAAGATGTTATTATATATTTGGTTTCAGTGGTTGAAGTATTAATGCTTCCCTATTTGCACCAAGGCAGAGGCAATACTGCCCACTCTAATGTGAGCGTCCATTAAAGGGATATTTTATTCCTCTATTCAGTTTGCAGAAAGCATTGTTTATCTTAGTATTACATACATATTGCTGTTATCATATTAATTTCTTTGAAGACTGTGTAGTCTTGAGAACATTGTGTTTTTATAGAGGGTGTATAGACAGTTGCACATTTCTGGCAAAATAGAGTTGATGAATTATGTTTTTCTTTTTTCTCAATTTTTTTTATTGAACATTTTAACAACAAAACATTAATATATGATAATAGAAATATAAAACAAATATACATATCTAAAAGAACAATAATAAACAACTAAAATAACTATTTAAAATGTCTACTATAAAACAAAGCATTTTAATAGAAAAAGAAATGTGATAAGATGAGTTGTTAGTTAATTATTAAAGTCTGTTTATCCAGCAGTTCTTTTAATTTAACCACATATTATATGAAGAGATGAAAATAGATGTTCTTGTCTTGATCATGATAAGTTCAAGATGACAAACTTCAGTTGTCAAGTGTACAAATTCGTTAATAGCAGGAGTCGTCTGATTCTTCTGGTCCTTGTTGATGACTTTTCTTGCTAATGTTAAGATACTCCATAAAAGAGGGTATTTTTTCATAACACAAGTGGGAATAGGTGTATTAAATAAAATAAGAGATTTGTTCAGCATACATTTATAATTAAAAACAGAATGTAAGAGAGAATTCATATTATCCCAATATGTTTTAAGTTTTATAGAATTGTAAAACATATGCTACCAGTTAGCTTTAACATTTAGTTTACATCTCCAGCATCCTATGTCTTTATTATATATCAATTCCACTTTATGTGGTGTGATAAAGGTTCTATGTAAGAACTTCCAAGATAATATCCTCCACCTTAGTGATGAAGTCATTTGTTTTGAAGATTGTAGCATTAGTTTTTTTATCATCTTCACTTGGGGAGTTATTATTAACAAATCTAAAATAATCCCAATAGCCTTTTCTGTGACACACTGTTGATTTCTTAAGTACCTTATATATTTTAGATAGAAGTCCCTTTCCAATTATATTCAGGTGAATTAGAATAATGAGAAAATCAATGAATGTGGGGAAAGAATTCCTAACTATTGGTTGTATTAAACCTATGTCCAACTAATTGTCTACAGTTTTGAATTTCTAACCACATGTCTTTACTTAACACAAACATATTAATGATATGGTCAATGTTTTGTGACTTCCCATTGTCTAGTAATTGATACCAGTATAACAGTTTTTATCTTTAAATGTAGTGATTGTTCTTAAATTAAATGTATTAATACTATTTTGAGTATAAGCAACTGGAAATACAAAGAAAAGCCATACTTTATATTCAGAGTTCCAACACAAGACATTTGTAAAGGAGGTCATTATTGTATTAATATAATAAGAGTTAACTAGTTTGTTTTTGTTTTCCATAAAATAGTATTTCACTAACCAATGACATTCATTAGCAGCTATTTTACTATGATATGATTTTGTTAAATTATTGGGTTTACACCAAATACCTCCCTGAATATCTTTCCATTTGGCATTATAAGTGTTATTTAACCAAGAAATTATTGTCTTAACAATTGAGGATAAGGAATAGAATTCTAAAACTGGAAGATCTATACCACCTGATGTCCAATTTCTAATGTGATGGTATAAAGCCAATCTAGGCTTGTTAGAAAATGATAAAAAAATCTCAGAAACATAGAATTATATTCTTTTATATTTTTTTTTTGGGGGGGGGAGTGGGAGGGATAAAGATTGCATTATATGTAAAATTTTAGGAAGGATAATCCTTTTAATTAAGGAAAGTCTCTCTTCCATAGTGAAAAAAATATTCCATTTATTAAGTGTTTGTTTTATGGAATTTGTTATTATTATAATTAAGGGTTGTTATAGCTTTAATATTATCAGACAAGATTATCCCTATGTAAGTGATTTTTACCATCTTTCACAATGTATTTATGCAATTTCCTATGTATTTTATTAATATTATAATTAACATGTAGTATTTTAGTCTTATTCTCATTAAAACGGAGTCCCTGTTTCTTCTGTAATATTTCTATTGCCCGGAATGTTGCAATAAGAGAAGAATTGCAATCAGTCAAAGTTAATAGGATGCCATCTGCAAATAATTGTGTTTGTGGATTAAATCATTATGTATTAGTATGCCTTTGATGTTTTTATTTGATCATATATAATTTGCAAAAGGTTCCATAACTAGAGCAAAAAGCAAAGGGGACAAGGGACAACCATGTTTAGTAACTTTAGCAATCATGACTGATTGGGAAGTATATCACCCTATATTAATGTATGCAAAGGAGTTTTTATAGAGAAGTTTGATTAACAGAAAAAAGTTGTTTGAAAATGTATATTCCTCTAGTATTAATAGTAAGTACTCCCAATTAACTAAATCAAATGCACCTTTGATATCCAGACTAACCAAAGTTACTTCTTTTTTGAATTATTAGTATAATCAATTATTGATAGTATTCTCTTGATATTATCATATGTGCTCCTGTTCATTTTAATCCCAGTCTGATCATTGTTTATCCACATTGGAAAAAAATGCTGTATTCTAGAGGCATAGATTGTCATGAATATTTTATAATCTACATTTAATAATGAAATTGGTCTATATGAAGAACATTGTATCGAGTCCTTGTCATGTTTTAACATTGTGGATATTGGGGTGTATTTCCAGGATGGTGGCATCTTTATAAATCATTTAACTATTGAAAATACCCCTAGTAAAATACTCAAAGCATCCTTAGTCATAATTTTGTATAGTTCAGGTATTATACTGTCATTTCCAGGTGCCTTATTGGGTTTTAATTTATTAATTTGAATTGGGAGTTCAGACATTGATATAGACTTGTCAGTTATTTTATTTGATTCACTGACAGTCTATTTTCAGTATTTTTTTATAAATGTTTTAATTAGATCTTGTGAATTGTGTTTTTCTGACCATGCTTCAATAATTTATGATACACTCATCCAGTAACAACATAAATAGGTTGTTCAGATTTATTCCTTATAACAATTTATTTATTTATTTAGTTAGTTAGTTAGTTATTGACAAGTGGGAAACAGTTATAATATGAGTCATATCCACAGGAGAACAATTTTTAATAGCATTTTCATGTGCTTGAACTGGTGGAAAGTCTGTTAAATATGGCCCTGCTCTCTTTTCTGTCAGTGGCAGAATTTGGAAAAAAAAGGTTTCAGACAATTTTAAATCAGTCTAGGTAAGGTTCCCTAGCAATATGAAAACAAAGCTTTTGAATTTCTTTTTCTTTAAAACCAAAATGTGTGTTGTAACCAAAAGCTATAGTGAAGTGCTACTGTCTAATGTGGAACATACATATATAATGTTGCCTGTATCCATACCTGCTCATTGGCAATTCAAGTTCCAACTTTCTGAACCTACACAGCTACTGTTATATTTTTTCAGTCAACTTTGTTAACTCCTTGCAAGGCTGTATCTTCTTCTTCTTCTGGCTTTTCCCAGTTAGGGGTCACCACAGTGGATCACCTGTCCGCTCATGATTGGCAGTGGAGTTTTACAGTGTTGAGTTGCCAGCCTAGCACCCAACCTTCCACAGAAGGCCCACACTCATGCCAACGGCCAATTTAGAGTGTCCAATCCACCTACAGCATGTCTTTGGGATGTGGCAGGAAATCGGAGCACCCGGAGGAAACCCACACGACCACAGGTAGGACATGCAGACTAAGCACAGAAGGCACCCCAGCCAAGGATCAAACCGGAGAACCTCTTGTTGTGAGGTGACAATGCTAACTGCTGCAACACTGTGGCCACCCTTCCTTGCAAGGCTGTTTAATTTGCAAAAAGATTTCATGTACATATTAACAACAATGTTATATTATCTAAAACAAACTATTATCAATAGATAGCATTCTACATGAAACAAGCATAATCTAAACAACCTTCAACTTAAAAAATAACAATTTTGCAATCCAAAATTATCTAACATTTAGACATCTGATGTGGTGCTACTCTAGTAACCACTGAGATCAATCAACTCATAGTTTATGGGTCTGTGATTAAGTAAATCCATCCTGGGATGCCTAAAGAAAATGTAAGAGATTAGTGCAAAGTGCAGTTAACTGAATGACAAATAAAAATCATAAGTCAATGCTATCAGAACTGAAAGAAAGAAAGGAAGGAAGAAAGAAAGAAAGAAAGAAAGAAAGAAAGAAAGAAAGAAAGAAAGAAAGTCATGGAGGGAAATGGGAACCTCAAGGAGCAGATGATACTCCATCACAAAAGTCAAAGTAAACTTTATTGCCATTCAGAAATCACATAAGTGCAAAAACTGAATGAAATTGCATGTCTCCTATCTCAATGTGTAGACAACATATGGACTATTTTCACAGACATTTACACATGACACCTATCTATTACATCACGAACATACAGGTAGACAGACTAATACTGCACATAATTAGAAACATTATAACACTTTTTGCAGTGAGCACTTACTTGCAAGAGACTTTAGTATTCCACAGGTACTTGGTTAAGACATTGCACTGATCCTTGCACAGAAAGAGACATTTGAGTATTGCACCGTGAACATTAGAGTATTGCACAGTGGACCTTAGAGTATTGCATTATGGTTAATTTACAAATTTGCAAGATATATTGCACTGAAAGAAAACATATTTTACTGCATTGCTACTGCCCTAGATGGCCTATAAAGCATGGTGAATTTTGCACTAAGTATTAGATGACAATATGGATATAGTTGAAGGAAATGAAACAGACACTTAAAGAAAATCTTTTGGTGCATGAAAAAAAGATTAGAATAGGTAGACCAAACTTTAAATGACCACTCAACAACAATTCAAGCTATCTTGGAAGAAAATGAGGAACTGTAGGCCAGACCTGAAATGGCAAAAGCAACGCTGGACTATGTTGAAACAAAGGTAACACATCAGGAAGCTAGGCCATGCAGAAATAACATTAAATTGACTGGCATCTGTGGGAAACATGAACTTCAGAAGTACACAAAGGTGGAAGCAGACCTTCTTACTAAATCAATCAGAATACCAATGGAAGAAATAAAAATAGACTGTGCTATAGAGGCAGAGATGAGTACAAACCCTAAGCCTAAACAGATAATTCTATGACTGCAATCTTTTGAGTTGCACGAAAGAATGCTGGCTAAGAGTTGGAAGCAAAGTAAAAATATGATGGCAGGAAATTTAAAGGTATTTATAGACTAATGCTTTTCTTATTAAACAAGGAAAAGGAGCAAAGCTTTTGCACCTGTGATAAAGCTCTGTAAGCAGAAGGGGGTCCACTAGAAAATGCTGTACCCTGCAGTGGTGCAAAGTTTCCTGCAAGGAGGAGCTTAGACATTCATGGATCCGCAGTGCAATGACAATACTCTACAAACCCATGAACCATATGACATTGCTGATGGAGGAAGCAGAGACAGATTGGACAGGGCAGGAGTGGAAGGGCAACCAGCCACAGGAACAAGGAGCAGAAAAAAGGCTTATTCCTATTATTTAGATGCCAACAGACATTAAGTGAGAGTGGTAATCATTCAGTCTGCAAGGAAAAGAACTAAACAATGGGAATGATGTTGGCCACATACAATAAGTAAACATGACAGGTGTCTTTTGTTATTGGCCAATATGGACAGATTGGACTGAAAATAATAATGTTAAATTTATTGTTGTAGATATGTAAATGCAGCATGGTCAGGTAGCCCTACTGTTCATGGACTTAACAAGAAATGTAATAGACTGCTCACATTAGAGAAAGAAGACAATGAGACACCAAAAGGAGTATAGAGCACAGAAAGCCAGCAGGGTGAAAACCAGCACATGTAAAGATAACATATGGACTTAAATTACAAAGGAACATGGCAATTGTAATACAGTTGAGCAGAGGAATCATATGCACTAGTAAAAAGAAGCTGCAAATAGAAAGTAAATATTTATAAGATAAATGTAAAGTTAGAGGAATATTTTTCATTTTAATAAGAAAATGACAAACTTATTATGAAGCATTTTGCAGAAACCTAATTCTTAAGTGTAACATTAAAGTTGAGTTATGGCATGTGAATGCCTTTAAGGGAGGGGAGGGGCATCAGCTGAATGATGATGTTGGTCATATATTACTTATGTAATGCAACTGTGAATCATCACATATTGTATGTCAATGGCTAGAGTATTGTTTTTTTTTTATTGTTCTGTGCTTAATGTAAAAGAACTAAAAAAAAAAACTCCAGAGCTGGAAACACTGGACAATTTCAACAATTTATTCCATAAAACACAATAAAACTCTGTCAGCATTTCCAGCTCTGGAGTTTTTTGTTTTTTGGATTGCTTTGGTTCTCCAGTAGTGGTTCACCTTAATGTTTGTCATATTTTATTGTTTTAATGCAAAAGAGCAATTATTGATAATGTTAACTCATGGGGGAAGGAGTGTTGTGGATATGTTGTATCCTATCAGGTACTTAATAAAGAGATGTACTGAAATCATTTACAGTGAAAGAGAATGTGGAAGTGAAATAAAAAAGCTGTAGATGAGGAAGTATGCATAGCAAATATATTTAAGGGGAAGAGCTGATTAAGTCTGAGAAAATGGAAAGTTAATAAAACATGGGTCATTGAAAGAAGCAAAACAGAAAGGGAGACACCAATGACATAAGAAATTAGGGGTGAGTGGGAAATTCAAATGTCTAAAGAAGAGGATGCTCTGAATGGGGGGGGTCTTACAAATGCCTTAAATAAATATAGCACTTTTATAGTTATGACAGAAAAGGGGGCAAGAGGAATAGTTGCAGAGTTTACTAGATGGCATACTTCCAAGTGTCGTTATTTTAAAGGATCTTTATACTAGAGAACTGTTATCAGATTCTGGAGAAAAATGGAAATTTGGTGAGGGTAATTGCAGCAGTAAGTAAAAGGCTATTACAAAGAGATGGAAGACACAGCAGACCCCTGGGATAGAAGAAATAGAGCAGTTAATAAATTGTTTAGCCATTAATGAAAATGAGACTTGTGAAGGTGATGGGAGTGGGTATAGAATACAATGGAGCCCATGTGAGGAGAAGCCATTTAAATTATGAGTAGAATAGCATAGTAAAAATAGGTTAAGATAGGATGCCTCACACAGACGTAAAGGGAAATGGACATTTAGGAGGAGTTATGGTGATGAAGGGGGTTCATAAATTTTCCTTCAAATATGTATATGGATAAAAGTGTGATGTTTGAGTTTTCTCTATAGTTGAAAATATGTAATAGTGTAAGCTTATATAAGAATCTCACTTGTAAATATAGTCAAATTTGAATCCATGTAAATGATTGTCATGTGTTATTATAGTAAAAAGGAACGTGAGCTGAAGTTTGTGTTCTTCTGACAAATACCTTCTATATACATCAAAACCTAATAACTCTGCAGACTGTTCCCTCTACTCCCATCAAGTTTTAAAAACCTGGAACTCAATCCTACTAAAAGTAAGACAAGAATGTTCACTGAAGTCATTCATACCACAGCTCAAGTCTCACTTATTCAAGTCATGGCTCTGCAAATGTGCTGTGCCAGATTAACACATCATTCCCCTTCAACCTCACCCCTCTCCATATCCTTCTGCTGTCTATACTGTTACTCACTCTCTTCCATCTTTTGTTATACTCCTTCATCCTGAGCCACTCTTGCCTTCTGCGTCTCACTTCTAGCTCTCTCACCACTATTCATAAGATATATTGTTTTCTAATTAAAATAACAACAAATATGGTTGACTGAATACTTCATCAAATTTGAAATGCAGTTCTGCCTCTTTTGAAAAATGCTGTACAGACTATTGTATATTATTGCCTTTCAAATGTTAGTGTCACTCTGTCTATTACTGTTGTTTGTACATTGCAGCCTTTATCCCTGGGCCTCTGCTGGAAATGGGTCATGTGCCCAGTGGTACTTCACCAGTAAATAAAAGCAATAAATAAATTAACTTGCACCATATTCAGCTATGTATTACTAGGCTAACCCTTGGCAAATGTGGTCATCTGACAACCAGTCAGTTGCTGCCCACTCAAGTTCACTTCTTTTTTGGGTTTATCTACTATTTTTCTTTTTGGTTCTCTGAGTCATTTGTAGTTGTAGATCATTGTGTATGTATGTGTGCAAGGCTTGTTGCTTATGGTGGTGAAGAAATTCAGACTGAAGGCTCAGTAGTGCTTTCATGCTACTCTGCTGGGAGAAGCTACAACTTGTTATTTTATGTTGTCAAAAGGCACATCTAGTTATTATTAGGGCTCAGAGACAGTTTGAAAATGGGACTGCTTTCATTTAATAAGGAAATCCACTGTGTTAGTTTAAAAGACAGCTATTCTAATTTCGCCCAGTATATTTTCTCTACCTATGGTGATCTCTTCAAAGACAAACTAGGCAAGCTTCCAGTTGTGTAGTCCATGAAGTTAGCCCCAGATGTCAGCCACCTTGTTAGGCCAGCCCGGAAAGTTCCAGTAGCCATGCAGAACAGAGTCAAAGCCGAGCTAGATAAAATGGTGCAACAATGTGTGATTTCTCCAGTTGATGAACCTACTGAATGGGTATCCTCCATGGTGGTAGCTCATATGTAAAGCTCAGATGACATCAGAATATGTATTGATCCATGGGATTTGAGTAAAGCACTGAAAAGACCTCATCATCCAATATGTACAGTAGAAGAAGTCACTGCTGTTATGCCAAATGCCACTGTTTTTTCTGTCTTAGATGCAAAGAGTTCATTTTGGCAAATCTTGCTTGACAGAATATCTTCACTGCTCACAACTTTCAGTACTCTGTTTGGAAGGTACAGATTTTTGAGAATGCCATTTGGGATAAATTCTGCCAGTGAAGTCTTTCAACGTGCAATGAAGAAAATTTTTTTTGGGTATCTGTGTGCTATTTTAGTAGATGGTATTCTAGTAGGAGGTAATGATGAAGCTGAGCATGACAGAAACCTCAGGAAATTTCTGGAAAGAGCTCATGAAGTGAATCCTAAGTTAACTCCTCAGAAATGGAAATTCTGGCTATGAGAAGTCGCTTATGTTGGTCATTTACTTACCCATTCAGGCTTACAACCAGACCCTTTCAAGCAAACTGCTATTCTTGAGCTGCCAGTTCCAGATAATGTTCAAGCCCTATGATGATTTCTTGGCATGGTTAACTACCTAGGCAAGTTCATTTCAGACTTGAGCCAACTTTCAGCACCACTTAGAGAGTTGACACATAAAGATGTATCCTGGTCATGGTTGGAACAGCACCAGAGAGCATTTGATGTCCTGAAACAGAAAATTACCAGTCCATCAACTCTTAGATACTATGATGTTCACAAGCCAGTTACTGTTTCCTGCAATGCTTCAGTGTTTGGTCTAGGTGCAGTCATTCTACAAGAGGGTCAACTTGTTTCCTTTTTGTCCAGAAATCTAACCCACACTGAATTGCAGTATGCTCCGATAGAGAAAGAGCTCTTGGCAATTCTGTTTGCATATTCAAAGTTCTATGATTTTGTTTATGGTAGAGCTAGCTAGATCACAAGAGACCACCAACCTCTAGTCAGTATTTTGGAAAAGCCTATGCATACAGCTCCAGCCAGATTGCAATGCATGATGCTGAAATTGCAAAAGTATAATTTCAATCTTGTCTACAAGAAAGGCAAACTTCATTATCCTGCTGATACTTTATCCAGATCACCCATAAATACCACTGAACAGCATGAGAATGAGTGTCTTGATTTTGAAGTCATGAAAGTGAGAATTTTTTCTTCTACACATCTTGATGAGCTTAGACATCATACAGCCACATATCTAGCTCTGCAGAAGCTCAACCACATTATCAAACAAGGATGGCCATCAAAGCAATCCAGTTTACCTCAAGAAGTGCAAACTTATTTTCCATACAGAGATGAGATGTTATTTGACAATGGTATCATTAATAAAGGTCCTAAAGTGATTGTTTCAAAGTCCTTGCAACAAGAGTACATATTACTATTATACATCATGGCCACCCAGGAGCACACTCTACTAAAGAAGGGCAAGAGGACTGGTATTTTGGTCTACTATGTCACAAGACATTGTGAGAGTGTTATCATCATGTTCTGTGTGTAACAGTACTAAGTTGCATCAACAGAAAGAACCACTTCAGCTAAACCAGATTCCTGAATTACCTTGGTTGACAGTAGCCACTGATATTTTCGAATGGAATGGTCAACATTACTTAGTGCTAGTAGACTCTTATTCAAATTGGTTTGAGATTGACCTACTTCTAATCTAGCATCCAGTACTGTTATTACTAAGATGGAGTGTCATTTTGCACTCCATGCTAGTCCACACAAAGTTATTTCTGACAATGGCACACAGTTTACAAGGCAACAGTTCAAAAGATTTGCCGAAGAGTTGGACTTTACTCATGTTACGAGTAGCCCAAAGTATCTGCAGTCAAATGGTTTGGCAGAATGTGCAGTTCAAAGCGTGAAGCAATTACTAGACAAGGCAAAATGAGACAGTAGTGATGTTTTTCTGAATATTTTGAATCTCAGAAATATTCCTTGTGATAAACATCTGGGTTCACCTGCTCAGAGACTTCTGTCAAGACAAACCAGAACCACATTACCAATCAGTAGCAAATTGTTGGTTCCATGTGTCAGACCACCAGATCAGCAAAATCTAATCTGTTGAAGAAACATTTATCCCAGAAGTCCTGTTATGATAAGACCAGCAAACCGTTAAATCCATTACGAGAAGGAGAAGTAGTGAGGCTGCAAACATCCAAAGGTTATGATTGGACTGGAGTGGTGAAGAATATTTGCTTAGAGCTGAGATTGTATATTGTGAAATCACAAGGAGTAGAGTTTAGGTGGAATTGGAAACATTTGATGCTGATGTCTAAGCCTATACCACAGCACATAGCCTGTGAGATAGACTCTATATCTCAAAGTGAGTTGTTTTAGATCCAGAAGATGTTCCAGTAAATATCCCTGTTTCTGAGATGAATCCCAAAGTTTCTGATACAAGTTGTTCTCCAAAGACTGGCTCTGTTGCTAAATCCAGTTCTGACTACTATATTACTGGATAATACATGGCAACTTGGACATGAACATTGTGTTTGTTTCTGCTGTCTAGATTATTTCATGTCTTATTCTAATGTCATTTCATTTGAGGGCAATCATCAGTTTAAGAGGGAAGATGTAGATGAATGTGTATGTATGCCTTTAAGAAGCTTTTCAGGGACATACAAAAGTGTATGAATATTAAGTACAGGCAAGCCATTTTGTAGTAAACTGTTGAGATGTAAGCATGTATGTCTGTATAGTCTGTCTGTTAATCAGTTTGTCTACATTTTGTAATGCTACTATCCATCCTGATGTGTTTCATGCAATAAAGCATATAAATGATTTACCCTGCTTGTTTGTCATCCTTACTAGAGAGGGATGAGTGGCAGTAGGGATCCTGCAAGTATTACTTCAGTGACTGACCAAGATATCTACTTTAACTTTGGTTGGGGGCTACAATATATTACAAAGTATGATAGAGTGTGCACAGTAACCTAATTTTAATGTATATCTTTGTGCTAGATCAAGGCCCATCTATCTGCATATACATTTATGTTGTCACCGTAATCTCATGCTTACTGCTGATTCTGGGCCCAGTATTCTGCTAATAAAGTATTCCTTTAATACTAGACTGTGATTCAATATTAGTCAAGGAATCTGTTATATGCTACTGTACACTAGTAATGTTTACTAACCTCTTAGCCAGTAATGTTTTTGCATCATGCTGCCTTTTTTTTTTTTTGCAGGATGAGTCAAGTGGCATCCCTTCCTGCACCCAAATGATCCATTCATTTCTCAGTAAGACAGATGAGTCAGTTAGTAGGGGGTGGGCCATCCACAGCTCCTGTGAACTGTCCTGTCCTCACCCCCTCAGCAGTTTGCAAGCTCCCTATAACTGCCTCGGGAGGTGAATGCCAGCTTCTGTGTATGAGCAACCTCATAGTCAAGTGGCTTGTAGCATAGGCACACTAGGTTCTTAATGCTACAGTGATACACTTGCATTCCTGTAGGTGTCACCACTGCAGTGATCCATGCTGCCTTCCACTCCCCTCTTCTCCCCAACCAATTCACTCTAGCACTCTTGCCAGTAGTAAACACTAGTCAGCCTGGGTACAGCCAGGGGTTTATCCCTCTGCATAACATAACTGCTTAAAATACTTGCCTAATGCAGTTTTTCCATTTGCGAGTGAGGATCTTCTGCCACATTGCTTTTTAGGGCCATGGTGCTCAGCTTCTACATTGATGCTGCTATCCTAAGATCGTAATCTGCTAGATCATTCTAAACTCTGTTCTCCTACCATGACAATGTAACATAGCTACAAAAATGTGGGAATAATCTCTAAACGCTAGTAGAACTTCAAGCTTGTACAGAAAGTAAAGATTGGATTGTAAATGCTAGTAACCTACAAATACTCAAAATGGTGTAAGTCAGGACACATGAAATACATTGTTTAAGAAGATCATTCATCATGCTGCTAGAAATGTTAAAAATGAGTTTAAACAATTATATCCCAAGTGTTCTGGAACAGAAGTAATGTCAATGATAGATAAAAAATTTGGAAAAATAAAAGCGTAGTATTAAGAGTTACTGGTAAATACCCATCTGTCCATTCATCCACTCATGGGTCTACTACACATGATCGAAATTTCATATGACTGAAATTCATTTTACTGAGACCAGAACATCAAAAGTTCAAAACACTGAAAACTTATTTGACTGAAACTCACAACACTGACATGTTATAGTAAAATTATATGCCCTTTTCCCCACTGAAGTGCAATCCTGGAGTTAGTATATATAGCTAGGGGGGATGTGGGGGGCATAGCGCCTCACATATTTTAGGTATATATTGTCTTCTGCAAAGAGTTATTCATTGCCGTTATAAGTATCCATCTGCATGTTTTAAAATACATTTGAAAACATACAGATGGATACTTATAACTGCAATGAATAACTCTTTGCAGTAGACAATATATACCTAAAATATGTAAGGCGCTATGCCCCCCACATCCCCCCTAGCTATATATACTAACTCCAGGATTGCACTACAGTGGGGAAAAGGGCATATAATTTTACTATAACATGTCTGTGTTGTGAGTTTCAGTCAAATGAGTTTTCAGTGTTTTGAACTTTTGATGCTCTGGTCTCAGTCAAATGAATTTCAGTCATATGAAATTTCGATCATGTGTAGTAGACCCCCACTCATATGTGTATCCATAAATCAAGTTCAGGGTTATAGAGGTGAGATACATTTACTCAGCAAACATTGAGCACAAGACAGAAACCAGCCCTATACAAAATTATTGTCCATTACAGGCCACGCACATTCACACACCCACATATGTACACATGGCAAGTTTATTATCATCAGTATACCTGCTATCATGTATTTTGGAGAATGGGAGGAAATCAACGTCCTCAACAAACCCCAATACGTAAAAAGTTAAAACATGCAAACCCAACACAGATGTCATAACCAATAAGACTCGAACTGTGGAATAAACTTTATCCGACACATTATTAACTTTCTCAGCACTGACCACCTGATGTGTAAATATTTAGCTATGCTTTTGCAGTGGTAAGATCCTTGTCTGTCAGGTGCTGTGTTATATGTTAGGTTCATTTTCTAAACATTATAACTATCAAATAAAAAATCTGAAAATTCTTTTGAGTTTTTGTAGTAAGCTTCAAACGAAGGAGCCTTTTCTGCAAGAAAGGTGTACTAAAGCAATAGTTTTTGTATAAAGATACTGTGCATTTCTTCATGTTTCCTTCCCCTTTTTAACTACAGTTACATAGATATTGTTTCAGCATCATTTGTTTCTTCACTGAACATCAACAATCACACTGTGTCACCACCACTGATAAAATCTGCATTTAGTAATTATTATGAAATGCTTGTTCCTTAATCCTTTGTCATTAGTGCACAGCAATATGTTCTGCGTCATTTTCTCAGAGAACAACACATTGTGCATAAGGCTGTTACCCTTTATAAAGAACACATACATTTTCTCTCTGTCAAGGCTGCTCTAAGCAATAAAATGCACATTATACATTTTGTCACATTACTGTCTTGGTTAAGGGTTTATAAAATGTAAAAGCTGTCTGTTAACATGATGTGCAGTACTGTTTCATGTCTTAGACTTGTTGCATTTCTTTTTTCCCTCTTAGATTATCTGTCTTTATCATGGCATTCATCAGCAATGGAAGAGTAATCACTTTATATTTTGGGAAGTAGACTCCTGGCTACTATATACTATGAAAATGACTTGTGAGATTTTTAGTAAAAGTTGTATCTGGCTCCCAAATCCCTTCTGGATAACTATTAGTTGCCTAATGGTTACTTGTATAGTTCCTCTTACAGATTAAATAAACAAATAAATAACACTCATCCAAGCAGCTGTCTAGAATTCTGTTCTAGTTTTCACCTATCTGCCTTCCTAATCCTCCCTGAATGTAAGACTCTCATTCTTAATATAATTTTGGCAGTTCCCAAGAATAACAATGGACTTATTATCAGAGACCTTAACATAAATGCCTTAGGCAACTGTTCTAATGACATGACTGAATTCTTAGCTGACTGTGAGCTCATCCAACTAACTGCAGAACCAACATCACCCAGGCATTCCATTTTTGATCTTACAAATACTAACTGCCTTTCAATTGTCTCCCACATAAACATTGTCCCCAAGAAACATCTTTATTAAATTATCACGTATGACACAGGCAATCTTACATTTATATAAATGAAACCATACTGACACAATTCCAGTTGCGAACATTATACTTTACAAACCACATTTGCATAATTGCAGTTGCAAAGATTATACATCACTTATACTCTATCCAGTCATTGTCAGTCAAACATTACATAGCTCGTTCAAGTCCTGCTTTTTTTCTAATGCTTGTTCTTCCTCTGCATGTATTGTTCCCAAAATTCCTATTTTTTTCCTATGTAATTTACTTCTACCCTTTTCTAAAGATCCTAATGCCAGTTGTTTTATCTCTGTTACTAAATTTGTGAATCCTAGTAAAGTTGGGGGTAGACTTTGATTTCCAATTTCTAGTAATTGCTTTTCTGCAACCACCATAATTAGACTCGGTGAGGCCTTATTATGTCTATCCAATTCTAATTCTGTATCATAGCTCAAAAAATAATTTCCTTAGTTATATCAATTTGCTCACCCAGTATCTCAGAGCAGTCTGCAGGGAATTTTTAAAGCCTGCCAACTCATAACACCCCCAGAAAATATGTTCCCAGTTCTTTTTCTTCCCCATCACACCTCCAACATTTGCTGTCTACCTGAGGAAAAATTCTTTAGAGTCTGCTTGCGGTATAAAAATACCTGTGTAAACACTTCCAAGCAAAGATCCTAAATCTTGTAGACTTTGTTTCATATTTGGGAGACAAACATATGTCCCCCCATTCTTCCTTTGTGAATGGCTTATTCAGTCTCTCTTCCCAATCCTTTATAACCTCCGCCTCCTCAGTAGTTCAGAAACCTTTCTACCAGCTCATCTAATTTCCAAAGGGATCTCTACTGCAACAAAAGTCTTAACCCCCCCACACACACACACACACACACCCCTTCCATGTGGGTGGGGGCAGCATACCCCCCTCAAGTTAACATACTAACTCCTTAACTAGATAACACCGGGGAAAAGGTAAAGCATAGTTTCTCTAATTTGGGCTCTCGGTGAAACAGATGCTTTGTGCCACAGAAGTTACCTTTGTGGAGTTGCCATATTCTCATAGCTTCGTGATATTCTATTCATACAAGGATGGGTAGAGAAACTAGAGCTGTTAATGGTAGAGAAGAAGGAAGAGGCTTTTGAAGAGTGTAAGACTTTGTGATTATAGCTACAAGAGCAGATAGGTCAGACAGAGGAAGGTGTTCCACTGGATATTGATAGAATGGAAGTACTAAGCCAGAGAAGGTGACCAATGATCATTGCAAACAGGAACAAAAAACTTCCGTCTATCATGCTAGAAGAGAAGAGCAGTAGGTAACAGGTTTGAAGTGCAGGAACTGACTTGCCTGAGGGAGAATCAAGCATGGACCAGATGAGCTGCATTCTGAGCCCTTACATCTGTATGGTTAGTATTAAATTGGATATTGAGGCAGTGCCTGTGAACTAGATGAAAGCAAGCAATGTACCCTGGTATAACAGGCTCAAGGGGAAATATGAGGAACTACTGGCTAGCTTAACAGTGGCTTGGTAAGTCCATCATCCCGCAGGGCAGATTATGATATGTCTGTGTTGAAAACAAGCTTGCCAAACATGATCCAATCTTAATTTACAGGAGAGGTGATTAGGAAAAACTATTTGACATAGTGTATTTGGACTTAAAAAAAGAGGATTGTCTGACTTCATCTCACATCGCTTGTTTCCAGGACGGTAAAGTGTTTGGAGGGGGGTCTAAGGTCATAATCCAGAACAGATTTCTGTAGAGTGGTAGGATGCAAAGGGCTACCGCTGGGTCAGATCATGGTCTCTTCATGCATCTGAGGGAATATAGAGCAATCTGATCACTTAATAGATGTAACAATAATGAGAGGGGGGAATCTTCAGAAGAGTATCTGGAAATGCTGAGAAGGTGAATTTATAATAGTTGAGGCTCAGTAAAGACAAACGTAGAGTGCATTATTTGGGCCACCACAATACTGCTGCACTTACCTGGGAACACCATAACTAGAAACAAAAGAGTTCTCACACCTGGACTTGACCACTATTTGCTCATGCTGTGATGTGCAATATGGGAATGGAATGGACATTTTAACAGATGAAATAACCCAAGGCAAGGATAGTAACTGTAAATAGATCAAATGAACAAATGAAAGTTGATAACTCAGAATGTGACCTAGATAAGGAAACAGTACATTATATCACTGCAGTGAATAGCAATTAGCGTGTATGTAAACATATTGGGAGGCAACATTCTAAAGGTAAGTAGGAAGACAGTGCACAGAAAATGTAGAAAATTTACCCATGATAAAGTTCAACTTCCATTCATTACATGTGGCTCTATGAGCAAAAACTATGGGACTGATTAAAATCAAATGCCAGTATAGAAAAAAAATGTTAGGACCTAAAATGTCTAGTACTTATAGAGTAATTTCAAGAAATCCTTGTATATTTGGTGCTCTTGAATGAAGGTGGTATTGTAGCTTTAATGGTAAGATCTGATGATCATCATTCCTACTTTGCCATTGCTCCTGGGCTTTATGGGATGTTTTCCTGCATAGGAAATAACAACTGGCCACTTTCAAAAAGATTCAACTCCCTCCACTCCTTCACTTTGACTCCTGATTGGATAAACCCAAGAAGGGAAATCAGCAAATAATACTGAAGAAAGATCCACTCTTTCTTAACGTCTCAAGGAGAAGCATTTTTTGGTGCTTTACAGGTGCAGCAATCAGCTAAGAGCTTCATTTCTGGCAGATAAGTCCCCAATGGGGAACCCTGCCGCTCACAAATTATTGCTCTTTTAAGAAGCACAGCATTTTATCTATTGACTAAAAATGGTACTTCCACGTTTAGAAACCTGGTAATTTTTTTCCCACAACCTTGGACATTTCCTGACAGGGACAACTGTTTTTGGCTTACTGTTTACAAAGGTACTTTGGGCTAATTTTGTGAAAAATTGTGTACACTTGTATAAACTCTGAATTTTGTGGGACAGAAAAGATTACAGAGGAAATGGTGGGAACTTGTAATTCCTATACTTATGCTTCATGACAACCTACCTGACATTTTGAATCTTTTGGGTTGTGTGTGAGTTTGAACAGTACTGTCAAATTTTGTTCTTTCCCTTTTGATAATGTAAGGGACTAGGGAAAAGGGTTGTAGTGTGCCACTTCTGAACACTCAGTGACAACTTATCTTCCAACCAACTTGCTCCCGTTATGCTTACCACTTTTGGTGCTTCTTCCCAGTTAACAACATGGGTACTTGCTCCAGCTGGCTCTTTTCCTGCAGTACCTATAAAGAAGAAAACATGAATTACCAAGGAGTCCTTGCCATTGTAGCAGACTCAGTCTAGACCTTAGCCAATAGTGGATGAGCCCGCAGCAGCCATTGGTTGTTCTTCAGACCACTCACTCACTCATCCTGCTTCCTCTGTTGTAGTTCTTTTAAGCCTGCATGAACTAGGGGTCAGCCATGTCCTCTTTGACTGTTTCTGTGTCCAATATGGGCATAGAAGAACCATCTCTGGGTCTGGGAGGCACTCTGTGAGATTCTTCTTGGGTAACCAGAGCAAGAGATGATTAGATCAGGCAGATGTCCATCCAAGTTGGAACTCCTATTAATATAAAAAAACATTGTTCTGATGAAGCTATTACTGTTAAAAAAGGGTGACTGCTTTACCTTTGGGTTGACAGGTATTACAGGCAATAAATCCTGGTAACACAGAAGCTTTTACAGGTGGGCATTCTGTGTAAAATTATTCCTGAGGAAACAGAAACTGATTTTGACAGATAAGGCTTCTCCTTCAGAATCCCAAGCCTGGCTCTCTGTGAGGAAAACTTTAATTCTTATCCTACAGTAGTGGAATTTTCTTTAAATGAAACCATTGCTAGGATGAATGTGATATTTTTATGACAACAAATAGATGTTCCCCCTGAAATGAAGAGATATATTAACAAGTGACTTCAATACAAAAAGCTGTGACAGCTGCAGGAATTGCACCCTCAATGATAGGCTTTCAAACTCTGTGGAATAAATGGGCTAGTTGTATAGGGCTGGTAGGCAGTGTGAAGGTATAATCCTAAATGAGTTAACTCTTCAAAGATTCCTTGGAAAGGTCTATTTTAAATTGGTCTTATAATACACTCCATTTTTTCTGTAAAGGCTAGAGGAAATGTTTGCAACCTGTTTAGTGAGAAATGGGTAAAACTTCTTGAAAGCTAGATGTTCCTCATATTGGTCACTGCTGCAGTAGCCTTAGCTATATGGGTTATATCCTGCCAAGGATAGCCGGCTAGCTTCCAAAGCTTCAGAGCATCTTCTACGTGCCCAAACTATCAAGCAGCTTGAGCTGAGCTGACTAAAAGGCAAGTTTGGGTGTAAAGCCCTTCAGAGCTTTACTCCCACAGAAGAGTAGCCTCTTCTGATGGTTTCAATGATCAACAGTCAGCTTCTACTTTCCTTTGCTGGGGAGATAAGTTCCCTTTGGGTAAACAAATTTCCAGTTTTAATTTTATTGATTTATTGCTTTCCTCTTCAGGAAAGTTATTTTAAAGTTAGGACTATTGTGTTTTTAATGAACTGTCTTGAGAATGTAACATACTTTACATTGAACACACTTTTTATCTGTTTAAAAGTACTGTAAACTGAACCTATTTTCTGTGGAGAGATTGTGTTTATTTTTCCTTTGTGGATCTGACATGTTTTTCCTGTCAAAAAAAGTTTGTGGACTGGTAGTTTTACCGGCAATTGCTCCTTGTCTTCCATGGAAATGAGACCCCATTTTCTGCTTGTTGGAGCAGACTACCAGTTCCACAGTTGATCCCTTTTTACAGCCACAAACAAAAGTTAAGTAAACAGCCTTTGCTACCATGGCAGGCTAGCAATTTGCCTCATTAACAGGTAGGTGATTCTGCTCTGTCCCTTTGTTGTACCTCAGATGACTCATCTTTTACCCCACATCTCTCTGCAATAAATATCACCTAAAGCCCTATTGACCGGGGGTTAACCATGCCCTCTGTGGCTGTTGGAGTCCCCTCACTGGAAAAAGGCGAACCACTCATGTCAGGCCTGGTAGAGGGAACAGGAAAGGTCACCCTGTTGTCAGAATACTGTGTCCATCCTTGTGGAAGCAGCTGCTTTTATTAGTAATACAGCTGGCCCCATTTTTTCTGTTAGACAGAAAACCAAGCATGTATCTCCTCCTCCTCAAATTTCTTTGGATAGGAGTAGTTTACTGGGTCTGGCTCAGGGTTTAATTCAGGCAATTTCTCCTCCTTGTAAAGTAGCTTTTGGTAAAAAAAAGGAAGGATTCCTTTTTTTCCTGAAGAGATTTAAGATTCAGAATCTGAACAGGAAGATGCAGAGATTGATACAAGTTTCCCACCTCATATTTCTGATTCAGACAGAAAAGAGCTCAGTGTCTGATTCTCCCAGTGGGGGTTTCAGGGTTCTCTTTCTCTGTAATTATTGCTAGAATGTGCCAATGTTTTCAGTGGGAGAACACTGAGGTTTCTCAGTCCCAAACACCGAGTTGTTACAGAAGAATGTTCCAGAACTCACACCCATTCTTCCTGTTCTGTCAGCTTTAGAGGATGTATATTACTACCTGCAATTTTCCTGATAGTCAGCCAGCTGCCCCTAAAAAAAAAACAGATAGAATGTGTGAAGTTCCTTTGTTTTTTAAATATTGTACACTATTCACAAACCTGACCCGTCAGCTATAGCTTTAGTTGATCCCACTACTGCTAAGCATTTAGCTAATCCCTAGACTACTCTTTCTGATAAGGTTAGGGAACTATTAATACGTATGGGGAAAGTGCATACTTCTGCAACTTTGATTTTCAAATTTTTTAATTGTCAGATCCATATGTTAAAGTTTGTTCTGACAAACTTTGATAGTACGAGGAAAGTTTTTATCTGATGTATCTTGTGATGAAAAATCTGCTTTTAATAACTTTCTTCTATTGCAGAGGTCATTACTCATTGTCCTCATTGCATGCATGACTCTTTGATACTTCTTCTAGGGCTAAGGCCACTGGTACTGTTTTAAACAGGTTTCCATGGCTGCATTTTTAGAACCTCACAGATATTGAAAATGAGATTTTAAATTCTCCCTTGTACAGAGATTGTGTTTGGCTCCCCCTGCTGCAGACGTAATAAAAATGTGATGTAAGGGGGCACTCTGATCCAGGGAATCTCTTATGATTCTTCAGCCCTCCTTTTCCAAATCGTCCAAGGAATTTTCTACCTTGTCATCTAGTTTTGGCAATAGCAGATTAAATAGTCTTAACAAATTCACATAAGCATACATTTAAGAAGAAATGGCAAGGGGGTTCAAGGGGGTGCCAAAGAGAAGTATGAAATTCCCTAAAACAAGGACAGTCTACTGGGTCTGAAAGACTGTTCAAGAGATCTTGTGATCCCTTCCCACCTTGGCCTCTTTTTTTCTTCCAGAAAGTATAAATCTCCATTTTTCTCTTTGATAACTGATTATTTCAGACAGATGATTTCTGAGAATCTTTCATCAAAGTGACAGATGGCAGTGGGAGGAGTTTCTTCCTTTCCAGGGTTTCACTCCTCTTCTCCAGATCAGACAGTTTTGTTTCCACCATGTATTCTTCACATCCTCATTCATCCAGATTCCTGATGTTTCTTAAGGTTTTGTGTCTGGATCACATTGTCAGATCTCTGCCTTACCCTTTGGACTATCCACACCAAGAGATTCCAGAAAATGTCTAGCTCCATTTACATCTGATTGCAGGCTCTTTCCTGTATTTAGACTACTTATCTTTGCAGAGTCTTTTTTCAAAATGTCAGGTGTCTGAAATCTCTCTCTCTCTCTCTTTCTAGTGTGAGAGATTTTACTCAAGCTGGTAGTCAAAGAGAACATTCAAATCTCTCTTGACTCCCTTTTATCTTATTATCTTTGTCAACTAGACACTACAGGTCAAAGAGCTTTTCTTCCACAGAAAAAAGTAGATTTTTTTATTTAGCTCTATTTCTAAGGTTTTCCACTCAGACCAATCAATGTGAGGGACTATCTCAGGAGTTTGGATCTCATGGCATCTATAATTCATATAAAAATACTGACAAGACTCCACATGAGAAAGATACAGTGGTATCTGAATTCTCTTTGGTCCCAGCATAAACACCCCTTTATCTTTTCAAATCCCCGTGCTGGGGTTTGACAGAAAAAAATACCTTTTTGTGGAGACAACAGATATCATTGAGCTTATTTCTCCCTTCCTGATCCAAAGCAGTTGGTCACCACAGATGCTTTGGCCTTTGCTTGGGGAGCAGTTTCAGGAGGGATAAAAGTGCAGGGTGTGTGGGACACAAAGGAGAGATGTAAGCACATAAATATCTAGGAGATGCTTGCCTTGATCAAGGTACTCAACTCTCTGAACCATCTTTGGTCCCCTGGAATTCTTCAAGTGATTTCAGACAATACTACAGTCATGTGGTAAATCAACAAGCAAGGGGAAACAAGGTTGTACCCCTTTTGCAAACTAGTCATGTTAGCTAGAGATAGAACGTCACAGAACAATTTCACTGTAATGGCATCCTACATTCCATCAGGGCAAAATTTGTGTGGCAGACAAGCTGATCACGACCAGGGCTGACCCACATGAATGGAAACTATATCAGGGGGTCTTCCAAGACATGATCCATCTGTAAGAAGTTCCGCAAGTAGACCTTTTTGCTTCCCCTTTGAAAAATTCAACTGGAAAGATTCTTCTTCAGGACTCTAAGCAAGAAGGCCTGTATGACAGATGCCTTTTCTTTGGACAGGAATGTTCCTGTATGCTACTCCACCCTTTCCACTAATATTCAGGGTACTTCTTGGGGGATTCCTTCTGAAACTTCAGATCAATGTAGTGACTCCCATCTGCCTCAGGCAACTGTAATTCTCCATTTTTACAGAAATGGCCAGTGGCAGTCACCACAAGCTTCCTTACAGACTGGATCTACTCACACAAGAACAGAGGAGTTTTAATCAGTCATCAGCTGACTGCCTGAGTTATAGGGTCTTAATTCCTTTTAGGCACCTGCTTACTGTGGACATGCAGCAGGTACTAATGGAAGTAATAAAGCCTGCTACTGAAAAATCATATTAGAAAATGGAAAAAGTGTTCTGTTTGACACCAAACACATAACCAATAGCTGTTCTGGGTTAATTGTTCTCTGCTTTAACAATATTTCTGTGAGTTACTATCTTATGGCCATTCTTTTTTCTCTATCAAAGTTCATTTATCAACCATTTCAGTATAGCTATGCATGGATCCTCATCTTTCAAGGCAGTATCATGTCAAAATACTCTTCAAATGGGTTCTGCATAAGATGTCTCCAAGTATACTAGTGGTTCCTCCTTGGGATCTTAATTTTGTGTTAGAGTAGCTAAAACTTGCTCTATTTGAACCAGCTAATCTGGCTGACTTGAGATTCTTTACATGGAAAACATTTTAACTGATTGCTCTGACCTCTGTAAGAGGGGTATCTGAGCTGCAAGCTTTTTGGGGTGAGTCAGTCCTATCTCATTTTCCTTAGGGACACAGTTTCTTTGAGAATTAATCCTTTCTTTATGCTTAAAGCAGTATCCAAGTTTATTTTAAGCCAAACTATCCATCTCCCTGTTTTCTTTACTGAACCTAAAAATGAGGGAAAAAGTATACTCCATACCATGGATGTCCACAGTTTGGGTACTCTCTTGACAAAACTAAATCTTTCAGATCTTCAGATTGTCCTTTCATCTTACCTTTACAAGAAATACACAACCTGTGTCATAACAGACTCTTTCCAAATGGTTGGTCAAGGCTATTACCTTTTGTTATACTCACCATAACAAATCTATTCCAGTCCTGGCTACATCTATGGCTTTTTGCTAAAGGTTGTAGTCTAGATGGTCCTCTGTTCATAAGTTTACAAAACATTATAAGCTGGATTCCTTCTCCAATTCCAAATCAAGCTTTGCTAGAACCTTTCTCAAGGGGTTCCTGGACTTTTATTTCACCTCTCAAATGTAGTTAGCTATGGTAATCTACCTTTATAGCTATGGCTACTGCAGCACTGATCAATATGATGAACATAGTACAGTTGTATAAGTTGAACTTACCATAACAGTAGATATTCAAATGATCACAGCTGCAGTAGCCACTCCTTCCCTCCATTCGCCTTGTGTTTGTTGTGCTTTTTTATGATAGGGTGAGGACATTTATTTATTTATTTATTTTGTTCCTAGCATAGTCCTTTATGATTTCAGTCTCACTCTCACTCTGCTGGCAGGAAAGCTGTGCAAGACTTTACACCCATACTTGTCTTAGTCAGCTTGGCTTGAGCTGCTTGACAGTTTGGGTGTGTAGAAGATGCCCCTAAGTTTTGGAAACTGTTTTATTCTTTGCAGAACATAACCCGTATAGCTAAGACTACTGTAGCAGTGTTCATTCGAGCATCTTCTTCTTCTTTCGGCTTTTCCCGGTTAGGGGTCGCCACAGTGGATCACCTGCCCGCTCATGATTGGCAGTGGAGTTTTACAGTGTCGAGTTGCCAGCCCGGCGCTCAACCTTCCACAGAAGGTACACACATGCACACACTCACACTTAGGGCCAATTTAGAGTGTCCAATCCACCTACAGCATGTCTTTGGGATGTGGGAGGAAACCGGAGCACCCGGAGGAAACCCACACAACCACAGGGAGGACATGCAGACTCTGCACAGAAGGCACCCCAGCTGGGGATCGAACCAGAGAACCTCTTGCTGTGAGGCAGCAACGCTAACCACCTTTCATTCAGAGACATGACCATTTTCATGAATGCTGTCATCAACTGCAACTGAATGTAATTATCTTATTGTACACTTCTAGCAAATTATTACAAATGAGATGTTAAAACACTGTATGTGATAGATTTTAAAAGGGTGCAGTTGGGATGGGAGGAATGAATCACTGAGCTTTATTAAAATAAAATGTAATTGTTTCCTCTGTTCCAGGAAAAACACACCCAGAATTTGACAAGAGTTCCTGAGAATGGTCAGATTTACAGTGAAGGTACGTCTTTTCATTCTCAGGTTGCAAAACTTTGCATAGTTGAGCTGTTAACTCATTAAATGTATGATCCAAGACCTACCCATGGGCAACAATTACTTTGCAATCTTTACACTCAAACATAGTGAACTGAAATTACACAAAAGAGGCCTTTAAAAGAATTGCTTTCATGGCCCATCTGTCTAAAATATGAGACTAAAAGGTTTAATCATGCCATGTTTTCTATTAACAACTGTTTTTTTCTTGGAAAATTGTTAGCAAAATATGGTCTTACAGATTTTTTTATTTTTTATAGGGGGTGTATTTAAACAGTAAACTGATTTTGTGGAAATTTATATAACTTGACTGGCAATTTCTGTTTAGAGTATAAATATGGTGTATTGTATATATGGTAGCTGTTTTCAAATCATTCATCCTATAGTCTTGTTTTGTTAATGCAGAATGATTTATTTCACTTTCCAGTACAAGAAAGAGAATGTCACACGAGCTCAAGGCTTACAGATATTCATGCAGAAGTTAGCATTCACACAATGTGCTGCTATCGTCACTGAAAAAACATACGTAATTTACGAGTCATTAAAGCTCCATATGACCACAAGAATTATAAAATTCATGCTACAGTTAATATAACAATGTGTGCTTTTGTGTCAGTGAAAAACACGAATCTGCAATATGTACAAATATTTTGCAAATATGCAACTTAATTGTACATGTAAGTTAAACTGAATCCAGAAAGTGGAGTAGCTTATTTGAACAGAGCAGCAAGGGTGTTCGTGGTGATCTGAAGTAAGGGAATGAGTGGAAAGTAAGACCTGATACTGCATGAACTGATTATTTGTCTGTAGTGTTACAAAAGTGACTGTTTGTGGAGATTAACTGAAATGCAACATAACATGGCCTTTTCTCCAGTGAATAATCATCCCATACTGACCAATGACAAGTAAGGCATCATATCTATATACATGTAAAATATTATTTTTCAGATAGTAAAATCTAAATTTCTTCCCTGACATATTTTGATTATTTGCCTAGGTATTATTTGCAGAGTATGTCCAGTGTAACTGTATACTACTATAATGTTGAGGTCAAAAATAGTAATGTACTCTAGGAATGCATGATGCTAGCATAAATCCAGTAGCCCCCCCCCCCCCCCCCATGTTGAACAATGGCCCTAGGGTTTATTTCAGGGAAGATACAAGATATTTGTGTTGTAAAAGCTGACCATACATGGGGAATTTCTTTTCTCTTAAGTAGTCTTCTTAGCAGGCTTCTAAAGGGTATTTCATAATGTAGAGCTTAGAACAGAGGAACTCAAAGTAATTTACTAGAGACAAAAAAGATGATGATCTCTAAGTGCTACAGAAAATGAGGAAATGGTATGGGTCCACTTAACTGGAAATAGCCTCCTTAGCATGAGCAGAGATTAAGTACCTTAAACATGTTCTTGATCCAGTGGGAGAAAATATACCTGAGTTTGGGGTACAGATTATGGAGAAACAGTTCTGTAAACAGTGAAGGCTTGCCTAGCTTAGGAAACATGTATAGTTGGTTGAATGCTAGCATTTAAGTGTTCAGTCACCCCCCCCCCCCCAGACATTAAGCTTTCTGAAGCTAACATGGTAGCATTTTGCAAACTAACAAAATTACATGCAAACAATATTTTTGTTTTCAACTATGTTGAAGCAATCGCTGCATACCTAATTGGCAAAATCCTTAAAATACTTATTGCATGAAAAAAGAAGCAGAATGGTCTATGGGACTGTACTTAAAAATGAAATGTCTCTGAAGGAAAAACAGATCAGGCACCTGATAGTAAAGTTTGACTTTATGAAACTCCTTCATTGTTAACTATAAATCAGCTATGGCACATAATTGAATAAAGACAATTTGATACTCTGAAGAAGATGGACTAAAAGTAATTTAAATCTTCAACATCTTAGGTCTGTATTTAGTACAGTAATATCTCATTTGAAATAAATTAGCAATTCTATTTATAACTGATCTGTTAATATTGAGATGCATATGTGGGTTGAACGTCTTTAACTGTAAGGAATTAATGTTTAAGGGTCAAGTTGCAGAAGATGGACACAGTTAAATGTATTAAAATATAGGGCAGGATTCAGGAAGGCTTACACGGAGTTTAAGAGTAGTGTAAGCCTCCGTGTAAGCCTCCCGATCCAGGAACAGCCCAAACCTCCGTGTAAGAGACAGCAAACACGTCTCTTACACGGACTGGGCGTGGAAATGCTCAATACCTCATTTGCAGCTCAAAGATATGCAAATGAGGTATTTGAGCGATCCAAGAAGCCTAAACCAGTCCGTGTAACGGACGTGTTAGCTGCAGAAATGTACTCAGCTGACAACTGAGTACATTTCTGCAAAATCGACAACGGAGCTATGTCAGCTCCAAATAAAGGGTGCATATGTTTCATTTAGCATGCCAATGGCCAAATATATGGCCATTGGCAATAAAAAGTGTTGCAAAAGTATTTTAAATAACTTTTTTTTTACGTGGGATTTTGATGTATAACTGCAGCGCACACCCGCGCAAACGGGGTGCGCTGCCTAAAACTGAAAACTGAAGCTTATAAGCCCACAATTGTGGGATTTATGTATTACATGGAATGACAATGGAGGGACTAACAGACCAAAAACAATATGGCCTCCGTGTAGTGGTTGTCAAGGGGGGGAAGCTCCGTGTAAGACATGTAACTAAGCATTACTAGGCAATCCTATGTAAATGAGGGTTACAATACTGAATCACACTGCCACATAGGTAATGAGCACTTTCTGAGTAGTGTAAGAGTTACAGAAGGGGGAGGAACAGAGTAAGAGGTAGGTGACATCACGGGAGGGAATGATAGAAATAAATGTATCAGATTGGAGGGCAATGTAAGGTGACAGATGACAGACAGACATGAGGGAGAGAGGTGTGTCCCAACAGAACACTAGGAAAGTCAAGAAATAGAGGGTGCACACTATCCCTACACTCAAACTTTCTTGATATATGTGCATGCGCGTGTGTGCGCGCATGTAAGGCAGGTTCAACATGTGGGAGCGTGTTGCAAACCGTTTACAACGGTTTGCGCGGGCATGCACGTGTGTAAGGCTGTGTGCACGCATTTTAACATGAATCAGCTAAGTTCACACCGTGTAAGGATGTGTGAGCGCGTGTAACACCATGTAATGATGTGTGCGCGCGTTTAAGTAACTGTGAGCGTGCTGAAGCTGGTGTGCACATTGCTCCCCTTGAGGAAACAGAGAGGAAACAGGAAACAACCAGAATACAAGGAAGCTGCCAGAGGATACTGCTGGAGTTAATTAGTGGAAACAATTGGAAGCAGGCAATTACACAGGCAGACTAGAAGCCCAACCCAGCACTTAAAACACTGCAAACAGCAGTGCAGGGTGTTTTTCACAAGAGATACTGCAAGAAACTAAGCTATCAGAATTGAAAACTGAAAAAAGCTGAACTCAGAGCAGAAATGCTAGGGGCTGCCATAGCTGTTATAATCAGGCATAGGTGAATTGCTGAGGGTGGTGACAATGCAGATGCTGACAGACAACCCAGAGTGAGGAGAAGGAGAAGAGTATACAGGCCCAGGGTCACCTACCATGGGTTACATGAGCTGGAGATAGTAGAGCGCTACAGAGTGGACAGAGACCTTCTGCAGCAAATTGTTGAGCTGTGCAGGCCACGCCTCACAGACAGAACCAACAGAGGGGAACCCATCCCAGTGGAAACCAAGGTATGTGTTGGCCTAAGAATACTAGCAACAGGTACCTTCCAGAGACCAACTGGTGATATGATGTGGATATCACAGGCATCAGCCTCCAGGCTACTGCACCAGTTCCTGGATGCCATGTCAGCACATGTCGGTGATCATGTATATTTCCCCAATGCCCGTGAGGTATTGGCCAGCAATATGCATCTCTTCCAGCAAATAGCGGGATACCCTGAGGTACTGGGTGCAATAGACTGCACACACATACGCATCAAAGCACCAGCCGGTGAGCAGGGTAGAGCCTACATTAACCGCAAGGGATTCCCCTCCATCAACTGCCAGGTTGTGTTTGATGCCCAGGGCATAATAATGAATGTGTGTGCTGGCTGCCCTGGGAGCTACCACGATTTCCACATCTGGCATCTGACGCAGCTGTACCAATCATTTGCCAGTGGGGACTTCCCACACGGACACCTAGTGGGGGATGCAGGTTATGCACTTGAACCATGGCTGACACCCATCAAAATTGCACACACACCTGAACAGGAACGCCATAATGAGGCACACGCACAAACACGTAATGTCATAGAGCGTGTGTTTGGGCTGCTCAAGTCACGGTTCTGGTGTCTGGACACATCTGGTGGAGCCTTGCAGTACACACCAACTACATGTACCCAAATGATCATGATATGTGCTATGCTACATAATATGATCCTGCGGAAACAGCTGCAGCAGGACCAGCATAGGGCTGGGCCAAACATACCCCACCATTGCCAAGGCCACCACAGGCAGAGGGTGACTCGGAGGAGGAACAACCTGACCTTGCCCCAGTAGGCAGAAGGAGGCGTGCCCAGTATACCCTGGCCTTGGCAAAGAGGCAACGCATAGCACATACACTTGGTCAGTAGGAACACTGGGACTGATACCCGCTCTGACTCACTCATATAGTAACAGGGATGCCTAACATGACACAACCTGCTTCCAAACATGTACAGGGAGTGTAGTATGTGCATCTGACAGAGGCAGCCCTGCAGCACCACCTGAGGCATGAATGCCATGTGTTAAGTAATGTAACACCATGTACCATATGCACACCTGAGGACCCTGACTAACATCCACCCTCACCAATCATAAACCACAAAAACACAAACCCACCTTCATAGGTACCACAAGGGATAGGAACCTAGATGTAATGCTACCCAGTGCCAGAAGTATAAACATCAAGATGCGTGCAGTGTAAACGCACACAGTATAGAGAATGTAGATATCAGTGCTGTAATAGAAAACTGGGTCAAAGCCCACATCAGCACCCTAACACTACCAGGTCACACCTCATACAGTGATGTACATGTGCAAAAACATGGAACAAGCTACAAAACGAGGGTGACTAGCAATAAATGTCATGGATAACCACACCCCCATGTTGGTACCACAACAAGAAGCAACATGGATTAGCCATGGTCAAATACCAATTGCTAAAACTGCCTACTACTATATAGCTTGCTGCAGACCACTGTCCTAATACCAGGAACCGCACCAGGCCTATGTTCATAGGTTCATAGGTTCATACTAGGCTATCTGCCCTAGGGCATTTATAAGCCTAGCCCAGAGTTTTGTGGCTTCTGCCACCCCTTCAGTTTGAAGGATAACATGCCCATTATTTTGCTGTGCCTCTGTCAAGCAGTGACACTGAGGTTATCCCTGGGGTATACCTGCGATCTCTCATCCATTGGTCAAGATTCCTCTTGAACAAAGCCAGCGAGGTGCTCAGCCTCACATGTACCAGGATGTTGTTCCACAGCATAGGGAGTCTCTGGGTGATGAATCTGTCCCTTCAGCACGTCCTATTAATAGCCATGTTGAGGTTTAAGTCTCTTGCCCTTGTAGTTATGATGGATTTAGAGGTTTTGAGGTGAAGCATGTTCATTAATTCCGGGTTGGACATGGCCTTGTATGCAGGCACAGGCCACCTCTGAGCAGACGGTAAGCGACTGAATAGATCTGGAGTTCCTTCAGTCGGGCAGCATAAGACATATTTTTGAGACCCTTTATCCTTCTGGTGAGGAATGTTTGGGGCCTTTCCAATTGCTGCAGGTGTCGGGTCAGATACATTCCGAATGGGGCATTGTACTCAATCATTGGTCTGATGAGTGATGAGTACAGGGGAACAATGACCTCTCTTGATCTAGATGTGAATCCCTGCATGATCAGGTGGGCAATGTAGAAGGTCTTCCTAACTACTTTGGCAACGTGAGTGTCAAACGAAAGGTTACTGTCAACCTGGGTGCCCAGATCCCTGATAACCTCTTCTGTGCTTAGAGGATTGCCACCTATATGGGAACTAGGGGTAACCTTGTTTTTCCCAAAGGGTATGACTATGCATTGTTTAGCGTTTAACTTTAGGCCATGGCTCTGGCACCAGTTATCCGTTTCTATGAGACCCTTCTGAAGGATGTCTGTGTCAGATGGGTTTTCAACTATGGTTCCCAGTTAGCAGTCATCTGCAAACTTTGTCAGCCATAATCCTCCTGTGTTTGCTTGTACTTCTGAAAAGTAGATGCCGAACAAAAGTGGGCCCAGGACTGAGCCCTGTGGGACACCACTTGTGACTGGATTTGAATCTGACAAGGCACCTGCAATGTCGGCTTTATGGGTTCTGTTTCTTAGCCATTTTGCAAACTATCCTGTGACATATGATTTTATATTTCAGCTGTTGAGCTTGTCTATATTGCCTGAGTGGGGTATTGTGTCAAAGGCCTTAGCCAAGTGCAGGTAGGCTGTGTGGACCGCGTAGCCCTCATCAATGGCCCTACTGACAGTTTCAAAATAGTCAACTAGGTGCAAAAGGCAGGATCTGCCCTGTACAAAGCTGAACTGGGTGGGATCAAGGGTCTGTAGGTCACCAATGTCTCTGTTTAAGAGTTCCATAATGACTCTTTCCATAGCTTTGCAGACAAGGCTGGTTAAGTTTGTGTGGTGGTAGTTCCCAGGATGTGTGGAGGCATCTCCTTTGTGGAGTGGGACCACTGCTGCTGTACGCCAGTGTTCAGGTACATATCCTGTAGCAAGGCTAAGGTTAAATAGCATTTGTATATACGGATTTAGCTCCTTCTGGAGTTCACATAGCATGCAACTGGGGATACCATCAGGTCCCATTGATGCTGTGTTCTTGTCTTTGCTGAGTGCGGCTCTCACAAGGACATCTGAGATGACAGTGAGGTTACATTCAGCTGTGATAACTATCTTCTTTTGGGGGTGAGGGAGGGGGAAAATTGCACTGAACCTGTCTGCCAGAATGTTGCCAATATCTGTCAGGTCACTGAAATATATGTTGTTGTGTACCAACTCAGAGCATATCTGAGGGTTCCCACCCAGGTTTCTGACATAACTGAAGAAGGCAGTGTGGTTATCTTTATTGTCTTTGGTGATTTATGTCACAAAGTTGACCTTGGATGTCTTTATGAGAGAATGTAGCTTTTTACTAGTGCTGATCACAGCTGCCTTCCCTTTAGGAGATGTAGCTCTGTCTTGCATTAGTATCCTTCATCTGTTATACAGTTTGTTTATGGCTGGGGTCCACCAGACAGGCCACTTTCCCTTGGTGGAGAGGGTCTTATTTTTATTTGTGATTGCATGGTCCATGCTATCTCAGAGATGTCCGTAGAAAGTGTCTGTGAAGGAGTCACCATTGTGTGTTGTGGTTTCCACTGGCCCAGTGGGCTTAACGGATACCATCTCAGTCTGAAGAAGTGTGAAGTCAGCTTTTGAGGTGTTTGTCACTATACTCTTTGTACTATACTAGCACTGACACAAGTGTAGACAATTTCCCAGAATCCATCAAACAAAATGGACATGCAAAATGTAACACTTCCACAAGAGGGGTAAGCATACTGGATGTGATAATCAGAAATATGTGTACTGGATGTCAAGATGAGAAGTGTATCCCTCACCAGTAAGACCAGACCATAGAGTAATCACACTGTAGTTACACATCCCGACCCCAGTTCCTGGCCAGATTACCACAGTGAAACACATGTATAAAGCATAGCTTGCACCCCTACAAACCAATGTGGAATCCATGAAAAGCCCTGTGCAGGTCCAGAATATGGGGCACACTGCAGAACATGTTATACAGGCATACCATGAACACAGCCAAGAGTGCTTGGAGTCTGCAATCACAAACAACAAGACACAATGCCATACACCCAGGCATCTGTCATGCTGGACTCCAGCAATTACTAAACCATTGAAGAGAATGAGGAAGCTACCACATGATAGATCAAACATGAAAAGTGAAGTAATCAGTGATCAGTAGTATGGCAATAAAATGTGTCCACACATACAATCCATTAAGGCCAGGCAAAACAAGTAGAATCTGTGAATCCAGTGGCAATGTGACACCTGTCCCAAGTACACACACAACAACTCACCCCAATAAATGCAAATGTATGTGATAGACGCAACCAGGTAGCCAAACCGGAGCCTGAGCACCCCCAAATCAGTACTGTCAAAACTAGTCAGGAGGACAAGGTAACCACATACACCACAAACCCAGTCCCACATAGACCTACAATGACTGTAAACCAAACACATAAACACAAAAACATTCCCAGAGGCCCTAATTACAAACACACAACACCAACACAAGCCTCCAAAGCAGATACCCAATAAAATAACCTCCAGACATAGCACATGTAACACATAGTACACAAAGCTGGTGTGCCAAACAGTCACAGGACAGAAGGAGAAACAACATGCCTGATACAGTTGTAATAGGTGACTCCATAGTGAGACATGCTGCTGTCCCAGGGATGGCTTGCACCTGTTACCCATGAGCGTCTGGATATTGCCTAAGGCTTTTGCAACCTACAGAGATCCTTCCATAGGCAAGGCCGAAAAGACCAACCCACCACCATAGAAAACAAAACTGGAAAGAAACAGAAGGGTAATACTGATCAATGCCAGATGTGTAAACCTCAATATGCATGCTCCTGAGGCCCTCCCCAGTATGGAGAACATTGATGTCTGTCCAGTGATAGAAACCTGCTGCAAGCCTCATGACAGCACACCAGCACTACCAGGTAATACCACATATCATGTGTTATGGCCACAAAACCTGTAACAAAACATAAAAGGAGGGTGAGTATCCATATTCAGCACAGACAGCCATACGTCCAGTTAACTGACAATGCTTATGTCATTGCAGTCCACCCATGTGCAACTAACTGTAGGCAAGACTGCTGTACAGTCTGTAGCATGCTACAGACCACACTCTCACACACAGGAACCCCACCCCACTGTCCTGAAGACAGTGGACAGTATGAATGTACCACCAAATACAAAACAAGGTGCACACAAATTACCACATAGGTGGTAAACCATTATGTGTGGAAGGAGTAATCAGGGACCTAGTGACACAAGTGGACAGTCACCTGTTATGTGACAGTCACATCGCCAATTTGTCTAGGAAGACTGTCTATACTGGACACTGTATCATGAAAGGATTCACATCTACGTCAACAAAGGTCATTGTGCCCCTATACTGTTCCCCTATCAGACCATATTGTAATACAATGCCTCATTTGGGATGTACATTACCTGGCACCTGCAGCAGTTAGAAAGACCTCAAAGGTACCTCAGCAAGAGTCAGAAAGGGTCTCAAATATATCTCATATGCTGCCTGGCTGTAGACACCACAGCTGAATGCAGTCACATACTGCCTACACAGAGGCATTGTATGTCTGTTGTACAAGTCCATGTCCAACACAGAAGTAATGGACATGCTCCACCCCAGAAAACTCAAAGCCATCGGAGCTGTGTGAGTCAGAGATGTCAACCTTAACACATAATCAAATAGGATGTGCTGGAGGGACAGATACCTAACCCTGAGTCTCTCCACACCCTGGAACAGAATACCACTACATGTTAGGCAGAGCCCCTCACTGACACTCTTCAACAGGAAGTTAGCAAAATGGATGGATAATTGTAGATGTACACTGGGGGTCTTTACTGTGTCATGTCCAGACAGAGGCACAGCTAAGTAAATCATAAATGGCCATAATATTCACATAGCAAGGGTGGCAAAGCCACACGCACTGTGGCTAGGCTTACAAATGCCCTAGGGTGGATAGCCTAGTATGAACCTATGAACCTATTATGACACAAATTGTACAGGACACTAAGGATAACCCCAAGGCTGCTGCAACTGATGGTAGTAAGTGTGTTGTGAATTCCTGGATATGCTCTGGATCACACAAATATTACAAATAACATACCAAACACACACACGTATTGCCAACATACATCCTGACAGGTGCAGTGCAACCCCCCCCCTCATAATGCCAAATATCTTTCCCAGCAGACTGCTGCCTCCCTGACATTATGTCAGCCTTACCACAGGATATGTACCCAAAGAGCAGTGTACAGCAACAGTGGTTGTTCTCAAGAAAGGTGTCGCCTGAATGGATACTAAAAACAACCACCACAGAATCCTGAGCAGTTTGGTCTGCACAGCTATGGAAAGGATCAGCATGTACCGCAGACATAATGATAATGGTGATCTATTGACACCCGACCCTACCCAGTGTGGGTTTATGAAGTGCAGACCCCACCCCTAAACATGTGTGACTCAGTTGAAACAGTGATTGAGGTCACTGATGAGGGCAATGTGGTCCACACAGTGTAGCTGGACCTTGCAAAGCCTTGCATACAATACCCTACGTGTTCAATATAGATATGCTCACCAGCTTATATATACACCCCAATGTCACTAGAGGGGTTGCAAACCAGACCAATGACAGAACTGACATGGTCAGACATGCTGCAGCCATGTCAGACTACAAACCACATATAACAGGTATCCCACAAAGTTTGGTCCTGGGACCTTCCCCGTCTGGTATATATGCCCAATAGGTACAGGCCAACATGTAAGGACTGTGCCTGAACATGTTTGCAGAGGACTACAAACCGCCTAACATATCTGACACTCCAGCTGACACAAGCATCTCACAAAAGGGCCACATAGAAACAGACAACCGGTGCCATGGCCATGTCAGCATGTTAAATGGAGAAAACTGTATAGTCAACCTCTGTGGATATACAGTAAGTGACCACCAATTACCACATAGGTGTTAACCCATTACATATTTAACATGTAATGACAGACCTGGGTACACAAGGTGATAGATATCCTGCATTGGACAAACATGTGGCTGTAGTGTTAACAGAAACAATCCATATACCAACCTAATCATGAAGGTTATGACATCTAGATAAGGGGAGGTCATTGTGGTTCTGCAGGTATCCTTCATCAGCGTTACAAATGACCACAACAGCCCCTGTGGGGTGTACCTCAGCAGACACCTCCATCAACTGTAAAGTCCACAACAGTACCTCACCAGGAGTATCAAAGAGCTTGAACACATGTAATGTGTTGCCTGATTAAACAGAGTGCAACTCCACACACTTCTATGCTGGCCACCCAGATGCAAGCTGTGCCTGATGTAGAAAGCCATGTCCAAGCTGGTATCAATGAACATGCTGCACCTTGTACAATCTGAATGGCAGTGAGCTATGCACATGAGGGACCTGAACCCCAGCACTGACATACATAGGACAAGCTGTACTGCATTATCCATAACACAGAAGCCACCCCCATGCATGAGTAAACTACCAGTACAGGTTATCCATAGAGTCACTTGTTGATTCTCCTCAACAGGAATCTTAATGAGTGGATGGGAGATGGTAGGTTTACCCTGGGTATCAATGTTATGTCACAGGTAGACAGAGGCACAGTATACTAAACAAGACATATGTCATGGCAAACTACACTTACAATGTGTGGAAGGACAAACACACTCTCTGACTAGCATTAGAAATGGCCTAGAGCACATCGGTAGTGTTTGCCAATGTACACCTATGTTGTGGAATACACTACTGATGTTGGATGAGGTTGTTGTAAGTAGTTCATATCTGAACATAATGCAACATGGTCAGATAGGTTCATAGGTTCATAGGTTTATACTAGGCTATCTGCCCTAAGGCAGTTATAAGCCTAGCCCAGAGTTTTGTGGCGTACACCACCCCTTATATGGAAACAATACTGTGCCCATTAGTTTGTCGTGCCTCTGTCCAGCAGTGACACAGAGACGATCCCCAGGGTAAACCTATGATCTCCCATCCACAGGTCAAGATTCCCCTTGAACAGAGCCAGCGAGGTGCTCTGCCTCACATGGACTGGGATTGTATTCCACAGCATAGGGAGTCCCTGAGTGATAAATCTATCCCTCCAATATGTCCTACTTATATCCCTGCTAAGGTTTAAGTCACTTGCCCTAGTGGTTCTGGTGGATTTGGCGGTTTTGAGGTGGAGCATGTCCATTACTTCCTGGTTGGACATGGCCTTGCATGTCAGGCACATGTCACCTCTGAACAGACGGTATGTGACTGAATAGAGCTGGAGTGTCTTCAATCTGGCAGCATGTGACAGATGTTGGAGTCCCTTTATCCTTTTGGTGGGGGACTTTTGGGGTCTCTCCAATTGCTGCAGATGTCGGGTGAGATACATCCAGAATGGGGCATTGTACTTGATCATTGGCCTGATAAGTGAAGAGTACAGGGGAACAATGACCTCACTAGATCTGGATGTGAATCCCTTCCTGATCAGGTGGGCAATGTAGAAGGTCTTTCTAGCCATGTTAGCAACGTGAGTGTCAGAAAAAAGGCCACTGTCAACCTGGGTCCCCAGGTCCATGATAACCTCCTCTGTGCTTAGAGGATTGCCACCTATATGGTAGCTTGGGGTTACCTTGCTTTTCCCGAAGGGTATGACTATACATGTTTTGGCATTTAACGTCAGGCCATGGCTCTGGCACCAGCTATCAGTTTCCGTGAGTGCCTTCTGAAGGATATCCGTGTCTGATGCACTGTCCACTATGGCGCCCAGTTTGCAGTCATCTGCAAACTTTGTCAGCCAAAGTCCTCCCATGTTGGCCTGTACATCTGAGAAGTAGATGACGAACAATAGGGGGCCAAGAACCGAGCCCTGTGGGACACCACTTGTGACCGGCTTGGAGTCTGACAGCGCCAGCAACTCTAACCCTGTGGGTCCTGTCCTTAAGCCAGTTTGCAACCCATCTTGTGACATATGGGTTTACATTTAGGTTGGTAGGTTTTTCTACAATACCCGAGTGGGGTATTGTGTCGAAAGCCTTTGCAAGGTCAAGGTAGGCTGTATATACTGCCCTTCCCTCATCAATGGTCTTAGTGACTGTTTTGAAGAAGTCGACCAAGTTCAAAAGGCATGATCTGCCCTTGACCAAGCCAAACTGGGACGGGTCCAATGTCTGCATGTCCCCTATATCTTTGTTTATGAGCTCCGTTATGATCCTCTCCATAGCTTTGTAGACTAGACTTGTTAAGCTTATGGGGTGGTAATTACCAGGCTCCATAGAGGCACCGCCTTTGTGCAGATGTGCACAACTGGACCCTAACCAGGCTGTTGTGCACACTATGGAAATGTAAAGCAGTGATAGGACTAAAGCCCAGGATACTGTCCACCACAGTGAAAGTACTGAACCACTACACTATACAGTACTACAGTGTTAGGTCAGTATGAACGGATGTTGACAATTGTATGCAAAGTATCCCATGCAAAACCTGCAGGCACAGTATAATCCCTGCTGTGTTCACACAAAAAACATTTGGACAGTAACTAAACAACATGGCACAGAACACACAACCATAAACTGGAGATATTTTCTGAAGGTCACACTCATCCACAAATGTGATGGGCTGCAGAGTTCAACATATGGAAAGCTCACACTGGGCATGCTCACACACTTTGATAAATGAGACATCTTTCACACAACATGCCATGGGAAGGCTGAACTGGGCATGCTCACACACTTAGTCCAAATGTTCCACTTAGCAACTGTGAAAACACACCAGAGGATGCTCATTCCCATTTCTAAACACTGATGATGTCAGCACCCTATAAGTATATCAGGAGAAAAGACATGTCCCAGTAATCTGAATAGCATGCTCTGCTAATGCGTCTGTCTCTAGTGTCATAACATAGTTAGGTAGGGGTTTGAATCCAGCAAGTGTGTGTGTATGAAAAAAGCATCCCTTTTGGCAACTGTGAAAACACACCACAGGATGCTCATTCCCCTTTCTAAACACTGATGATGTCAGCACCCTATAAGTATATCAGGAGAAAAGGATTCCCCCCAACAATCCGAATAGCGTGCTCTGCTAATGTGTTTGTCTGTAGTATCCTAACATAGTCAGGTAGGGGTGTGAATCCAGCAAGTGTGTATGAAGGGGGGTAAGTGTGTATGAAAAAAACATTCCTTTTGGCAACTGGGAAAACACACTACAGGATGCACATACCCCTTTCTAAACAATATCACAATTATTTATGGCTTTTGATTCCATACATGTCACGTGTGTTTTGCCCACACAGAATGCCCATGTGTGCGGGTTGTTTCTCACAATAATGCATTACATCAATTAAACCAGTTATGGCAATGCACACATGATGTATGTATATGCCAAATACACATATGTACCTGTGACCTTCAATAGTTACCATGTGTGATGCCTGCCACATGTGAATACATGGTATTTGCACAGGGTAACATTATGACTGTGGTCTTCTGTGCAGGTGCTGCATGTGGGATGTGTATATACAGTGTGAGATGTAGATGCTATCAACCTAGTAGTGAGGGATACACACCTGGTCTGGGGCATATAGTCTACATGTTGTTGATGAACAGGTGCTGCATGTTTTCACCTGTTGTGGGAGTGGTAAGACGTTGTTCCATAGCAATGCAGTGACCGCATGCCAAGAACCGTTCAGCTAGGGTGTTGTAGCTACAGTAATTCATTAGCATTCAGTAATATGTCAGCATTCCTGGTGAGGGTCTGATGCCAACCAAGGTCAGGGTTCTACCAGCCTGTGTCACTTGCTCAGTGAGCCCTTCCATGTTCCCTATCATGTATCCCAGTGAGGGACATCACACATCAGCTGTAGTGGCATGGACAATGACTGAGTCATATGTGTCCATGCATCTGACTGACCTGTATGCTTGTGTTATGTGGTGGACCATAGTGCCCCATGAGCATATCACTGTGACCTTCACCTTGTCCAGCCTGGTGAGCATGACCTCACTGTACTGGACAATAAAAGTACCTAACACAACCACAGCAGTAGTGTTGTAGTACCGACTGTGCTTGTTTGGCACACAGGATTTGTGTGCTATGTGTTATGTGTGCTGTGTTCAGGCCTAACGTATGCCTGTGTGCCAGCTGCAGAGGTGTCTGCCACTCAGGCAGGATGCTATCCTTAGGCTCCACGAATGGCCTGGTGTGTTTCCATGTTTGTATTGCTGTCAGTGTAGGTCCACATCAGACTGGTATTGCAGTCACTGTAGTATTTCATGCTACCTGACAGGTTATGCCAGTACTGGGTTCAGAGTGCTTAGTCCACAGTTTGGCCATGTGTTTCCATCTCATACATGTGTTGTACATCAATGGGTAGGGGATAGGGTTGACTGTGTA